>NC_051231.1:5202500-5290000 GCF_015220715.1 Pygocentrus nattereri | reverse complement strand
GCTGTGAGAAAAAAATGACTTGATGACTTTATTATAACTGTATTGCTAGTCTTCGTGCATCTGGCCTATGTCCTTTAGCCTCCATAGACAGAAAAGTCCTTCAGCACCACGGACAGTGGCCACACAGAGCCTGAAGACTGTAGGGGTAAATTAAACTCAACAGTTATAGCACTGCTTTAAAATTCAACATTCAAATAATGCAGGACAGGCTTCCATTCATTTGAGGTAGGATAGCATAAATTGACTTTTAGGCAATGTGTGAATGTGGATATGCATGACTCTATTGAAAAACGTGCTGGGAAAAGTAATCCTTGTACATTGGGGTCATTTTGAATGCACAAACGTGGCTGACAGCTACCAACGAGCCAACAGCCATTATCTAGAGGTCAAAATATCAGGAGAAAGATCGCCAGAAATGCACATCTAACCAGAGAAGCATGCAGAAGAATGGCTTCGCATGTAGATTTAAAAATGATTCCACTCCATAATGATGGGATTAATTTGGCTGCTGCTCGATATCTGGCATCAATATCGCTGTTTGAGGGTTAAACTTTTATGACAGCATAGCAATTACTGAAAAGTCTATTTGAGCCATAAATTTTTCAGGGGATTTCAGGCCGACCTTGGATCAGATGCCAGAATCCTAATATATTCATTACTGCTCAGTGTAGCATGACATTGTTTTCACACATAAATAGTTTTACTCTTAATGTTTGTCAGGATAATTTGTGAATGGCACATTATGCCTTGTCTTTGTCTTTAAGGCTCTTAACAGATGAAACTGCAGAAAACGTTCTGATTTGCGTGGCAAATTGGCAAATTGAAATGAGTCCATTTGTCTGCAAAGGTCTCCTGCCATGCTAATTAAATCACGGGTAAGCTTCGAACGGAGGGTCATTCTAGAAACTTCATTAAGAGTTATGAATATTAATTTTCCAATCTAAAATATCGTCAAATCACCTTTTTCGCTTTGAAACAGGTGCGGAAAGGTGCATAACTCATCAGTTGACAGATTTAGACGTATTATGCGGTCGTGAAAAATTAATGTGAGATTAAGTCCGAATTCTTCATCATTACACGTTGAGAATATTCTCAGCAAATGTTTAAGTTACGAATGTATGAAACGTAGCAGCAAAAACTGATATTCCATTCCATTCCACTCACACACTCACCTAAATGAATTTCTTCAGCGTTTCTTGTGAAAGCAGACTCCTTTGTGACTGGCAGGGTAACCCTGGGGATGGCGGTGTCTATGGCAGCAGCATTGCTGGGACAACCACAGCGTTTCTGTGTGGGTTTTTTAATCACACCACAGTCTTGCTAACACTGCCTGAGGAACAGTGTCAACTTGTGAGCTCATTTAACATCAAACACACACAGCCTGACAACTCAGGAGATAGCTAACCCACTCCAGATGCACTGAAAAAACAGCCTTGTAAACATGGAACGTCTTACGAGTCGTACCACTGCTTGTGTTTATGCCATTTTATTATAGAGCCCAACAGAGTAGGAGACAAAGGGGCAACTTCTATCTTTACGGACTGATATACAACACAACATTTTGACTTATTAACTGATGAGCCCTGAATCCGACTATTGGAGCAGTAAAATCATTTTATCAATTTCGATGTGTAGAACTGAAGCTTTCTGTACTACTATGTTGTCTATCACTGTATAAAGTACATGACCTTAGATTAGTAAGTGCTTATTGCTGAGTTGTTAAATTGGCGCAACAATACTGTTTAATTGATGTGTGGCTTTTATACCCTGTTCATATTTTTTGTACATTTGTGACACAACTTGAATTCAAATTTCAGAATTTTTAGCTTTGTTGGATCACTTTCTTTATCTTTTTAATGCTACAAGACCATTTGTAAGCATATTTTTAATGGAAAAGTGTAAATAAACCGACATTAATAGACACTTTTTGTGTTGGCCTTAAAGCATTAATTCCAATATCTTAAATTATGTTGGTGCAGTACATCTAAAAATAAAAAAATAACCTTTCCAAGAAAGCTTCCAAAGTTCAACAGAGATAAAAAAAGTTCTTAACTTACAATGTAAGATAATGTAACAAAATCTAATTATAAACATTAAGAGAAAAACGACAAAAATGCAGATACAAGGTCCTGTTCTGACAGCGATGATGTAGATAGATAGATAGATAGATAGATAGATAGATAGATAGATAGATAGATAGATAGATAGATAGATAGATAGATAGATAGATAGATAGATAGATAGATAGATAGATAGATTCTTTATTGATCCTGAAGGAAATTTAGCCATATGCATGAAAACAGGCTCCAAGTCCTCCGTACAAACACAACTGTCACTAAAAAATAATATACGCAAACAGAAAAAGAGAAAAAGTAAGAAAAAAGTGCAAAAACACTACACAAAACACGGAGCTACTGGAAAGGCTGCCACCCACAGCGGTACCGGAAGTAGAAAAAAAAATTGTGTAATATTAATGACATTTGTAATGTTGTTTCGGTCTTAGTTGCCCCAGTACAGTGGCTCACTAGTTAGGTCTCGAGCCCTGTGATGGCCTGGCGACCTGTCCAGGGTATTTCCTACCTTCGGCCTAAAAAACACCGGGGTACGTTCCAGCAACCCCCCACCCCCCGCAACCCAGAAGAATAAGAGGTCTAGTAGATGGATGGTTGGTTAAGTCTCCCTCATCACATGATGATACCAAGCCAGAAGGGTGAGAGCTAGCAAGTGCTTCCTTCAAGACATATGAAGCCAGCATCTTTTCAAACTGCTGGTAATGCTATTTTAATAGACAGCTCAACACGTTTAGAGGAGAACACAACCCGCCAATCTTGTGACCTAATGGAGCTAACAGATGGAGCCATCCCACCCATCCAGACAGAGCAAGCTCAGGTACTTGCTCTTGACTCCTGGCCACGGATGTCTGTGGTATCATAACTTTTTATATCAATTTACCCTACGATGGGACCAACACATGGGCGGCTGCGCCACTTGAGAGCCCCAGTACTTGTGTTAAAGGGGCAAACGTTTGGAATATCTCATATTTCTGCCCTGTCGAGATATTTTGTTGTTCAACCTAAGTACATGTACATACTATAGCAAGCACTTTAACCTGTTTTATTCAAGTCAAATACATACTTTAATTGAAGCAAAACACTTTTCAGGCAGTGCTTATCAATATAAATCTCATATCTCATAACATACGCCCTTTTCCATTTTAACAGTGTCGTTATTTCTTCCTTTCTGATGCTGGTACTCAGACCCAAGTACTTGTTTTCTCAAAAGATGTTATCAAGTGAACAAATTATATCATTGCCTTTTACAAAATCCTTATTAGCTAAAGTGTTCCAGCATTGAGCTGAGTGTAACTGAGGTAGTGTATCGTAGTGCCCCTCTGGCATCCTCTGTCAAACTGGCAGTAAACAGTTTGTTGTGCAAGCCTTGCTATGTAATTGAATTAAGTCTTTAGCATCACAGGAGAGGCAATGCCTCGCTACAGTGGGCAGCTCTGACCTGTTAGAGTTCCACTTGTTCCCTTTCTGACGTCCGTCTGACAGACACACACACTCAAACACTCACTTTCTGTCTCGCTTTCGCATCAATTAATCTGTTTACACATTCAAATGACCTCACTGCGACTGTATTTCATTTCTCGTCAGCCTGGTAACCAATCAGACGTCTGCCATAAAGCCAAAAGAATGAAAAAATTAATTATTAAAAAAAAAAAAAAGAAGCAAATGTTTTGGGCAAATCTCTGACCTTCTACACTTGACATCAAATGACCCTGATGTAATGGCCATCTGTTTTCATGATCAAACTCTTGCCAGTCGCCTCACGAAGAACAGTGCTGCCCACAGCACCTGGGGGCTAAGACTGGTTTGTTGATAAAGGACAAACGCAGGGGCCATATGCGGCGCATGCCAACAAATGCATTAATGAATCCATTTGTTTGTTCGGGATGTTTTTGCATTATTCATTGCGCCAAATCATGCCGGAACAGACGGAATGAGGTCACTCCAGAATGCAGGCGCTGACATCACGAGTGACAGCGCTTATCGTCTTCTGTCAAAACATGAGCTCCATGTCCTGAGGTGCTCAGGGGAAGAGAGTGGCTGCAAACCGCCGTTGTACTATAGCTGACTGAACAATAAGGCCTGGCACCCCGGCAGTTTTAGTGAAAATACATGCAAAAAAAATGCATTTATGACCACACTGTCCAAGATATATCACCGGTATGCGTCAATATCTTGTATTGTACATATTTCTTGTACATAGCTATGATGTGAAGCCCCTGCTCATGCGGACGAAGCCTCTGCTTTGATCAAAGAAGGCTTTTCTTGGGCAGACAAACTAAATGCCTCACTGCCTGCGTGAAAGAAGCCCATGCTTGGACAGAAGACTGCTCTGCTTGGGTGGAAGGAGAACTGTTAGGCTGGACTTTGCTTGGGCAAAAGAAACACAAACTTGGTTCCTTCAGCAGAACAAGCCCTACTTGGGCATAGGAAACCCCTACGTGGAGGAAATATGCCACTGCTCCAGCATAAGAAGACCTTGCTTGGGTGAAGTGAGCTCCTGTTTGGGTGGATGGAGTCTGCTTGTCAAAAGAAGCCCCTACTTATGAGAAAGAAACCCCTGTTTAGGTGGATGAAGGCTTTGCTTTAGCAGAAAAATCCCTTGATTAAGTGCAAGAAGCCCCTATGCCATAAAACGACTTCAGTGGATGAGGCCTATGTTTAGATAGATGGAAATCGCTCTTTCAAAATGAAAAGCTAGATATTTAACTAATTAATTTGCTAATGTACTCAGAAGTGACTAACAATGTTTATATTTCCCCATTTGTGTGATTTTGAATATGAACATGGAACCAAAGCTGGTCTGAAATCTTGTCTGAAACACTTTTTTTCACCAACAAATTTTCATCACAACTGTCTTACCAACAATTTAGATAGCTAGCTAACTTATCTAGTTAGTATGCTGACTAACAACCGCCTTAGCTGGGGCTTCTTCCGTGCAAGCTTGAGGCTTTCCTCAGTCTGGGGCTTGGTCTGCTGGGCTGCAACTAGATGTCACTCCACATGTTCCTGCCTCCACTTTTTCTTTTTTCTCTTCAGATTTTTCTCGCTTTCACAAACGCTCCAGTGGTCCTGACCATACTCCTCCTCATTTATCAACCCACCCCACACCTCTGTTTCACTCTGTCTCTATTTCATATTGACATGTTGCCATTTCCCAGACCCCTCTCTTTTCATCATCCTCAAGCGCCTACCGGACAGGGCACTTACTCCAGCACACACACACACACACACACACACACACACACACACACACACACACACACACACACACACACACACACAGGTATACACATGCTGTATAGCTGCACTGTTGGGATGTGCATTCCGTCTAATTTTGATATTTGAGTATCCATTTGAGTTTATGAATATATATCTATTTAACTACAGAGGTGAAAAAAACATGTAACTATTCATCGATTTCAAAATTAATGTATAGTTGTTACCTTTATACGTAAAAGCACTGGTGTTGTGTTTTTTTAATTCAGAATTTTATATTATTTTGTATGTGTTGATTAACATAACAGAGGCTGTCTGTAAAACTACAGCTAACCAATACAACACTGGACACTGATAGAGACTTGTCGTCTTTTACAGCCCTTTTTATCCTCCTCAGTGAACGATGTGCCAGCATGTTAATTTGTCTTGGGTACATATCTGATCTGTTTCTGGACCTAACATCAGTCTTGCCTATTTATTGGTAAAAGCCATGCTATCTCTTCTCGGTTGCACCCTCAACAACAAGTTCTTGGCAACACATCCACACCCAGGCACTCACACAAATATAAACAAAACATCAGTTTCACTGAACTGTAGGTCTGAACATTTGCTCCGTCTCCCTTTGATAATACCGAATACCCAAATAGCGATTTCAGTATTTGAACACTGGCACGTTGAACTGAGTACTCGAGCGCCCGTCACATCCTGAACTGTGACTAATATGTAAACTCTCACAGGCACGCACACAATCCAAACACATCCATGAACTCTTGTCACCTTCTTCATTGCACTAACTGCCAAGTGGACTGCCAAAGCTCATTCATCCAGACAGCGTTTGTCCACTCTTGTACTGCACCAACACGTACAGTATAGGCCAGATTTGCCACAAGTGCTGATGTACTGTCTAGGAGAAGGCTTACTTCTGATTCATTATGGCAGGCAGGCGATGCAAACACAGGCTACAAACACCTCTCTGTTCTCACACATTCTCAGTCATAATTCAGTCTTACAAGTCTCAACAATCTCATTAAAAAAGTAGCCTGGGCTGAAATACTGACCTATATGATGTTTTCGTGGCTTAGTTTCCATGTATGGACTGGGGATGGATGGTATTTTGAATCTTTAAGAATCTTTAACAATGTTCAAGTTACATACTACATCAAACTCTTTAATTTCAGAAGTGAGGAAAGTTCAGGTTTCCATGACATGGTAGGCCTGTCACAATCATTTTAACTGACAATTAATTGCCATGTAATTAATTCCAATTAATGATGTAACCCTTGTGTGGTGTTGATGTGTTTGTTACTCAATGGTCTGGAGGACCTGCCACATTATTGTTCTTTAAAATCAATACAACATAATTTATGTGAAATACTAGATGTTTAAAATGCTACCAGTATCCAGTGTAGGGTTCTCCTTTAGCAGCTATAGCCAGTCAGCAGCTTGTCCATGTTGTCCACCCTCACACACACACACACACTTTGTACAGCACTTTGGCCAACTGACATTGTTTTAAATGTGCTTTATAAATAAATTTGACATTGACATTGACATTGAGACACACACACACACACACACACACACACACACACACACACACACACACACACACACACACACTAACAGCAGGCCATGTAGGCACTTTTATTTCCTTTTATTTCCTGCGGGTTCACTCAACACCACATGTGTAATATAAATGTGTAGGGAGTGTGAAGACACTTAGCAAAGGCTACGGAATCTGGGGTTGAAATAATAACAAATCACATCATTTATTTTTTTTTACAATGAAAATGGGTCCCACAGACCTGAACATCACACAAAGGTTAACCGTCTTTTGTCCTATGTTGTATGCAAACTATCAAAACGCAAGCCTAAATTGGCCAAATGGGCTGTTTCTATTTTCTTTCACATTCTGTTTCCTGCAGGGCAAACACAACATTGCAAAAGCTCACCGCTGCAATCAGGCGATTATGATGTAATTGTGACAGGACTATGATATGGGCCCTTTGACTATGAATATGCATTCTGACTAATTTTTTGTCATGTCAGATGCAGACGAGGCCTCGTTGTCCTCTAAACATGGCATTTTTTTGTGGACAATGTTATTTGTCAGATAAATAGATTTCTGGATCTAGCTAACAGCAGCTAGCGTAATTAGTAGCAGCAAAGTATAATATAACATACTTATATAACATATACAAGTGTAACAAACGTCCAAACAGTGATTTCAGTGTTCAAATCTTGGTACCTTAAATAATAATAATAATACTCGACATGCCCACTTCTAACTTTAACCCCTTCAGTACTGCAATAATGAATGATAAGTTTGCAAAGAAGCACTGTGTGAGTGTGTTGGCTGGCCATTGTTGCACTGCTTGTGTTAAGCCCGTTCCTGGTTCAACTGTCTCTCTTGTCGCCCTCCATTCTCTGTCATCTCTGTCACACACATACGCACATGCACACACACAGAGACAATGTTTGTTGTCTGAAAATGATTGTTTATTTCCAGGAGGAATACAGTGCTTTTGTTGATGAAACCTTGGACGTCTCTTTTGTTATTGTGGTGTGTTTTAATAAAAGCGATGTCTAAAGAACCGCTCATATGGGACAATGGTAGTCAATCACACAAGGTATGGGCATGAAAGCAAAACGCATGTGTGCTCACGAGTGTGTGTGTGTGCGTGTGTGTGTGTGTGTGTGTGTGTGTGTGTGTGTGCGTGTTAGACAAACAATAGAATCTTTCCTTCTGTGTGCAGGTGTGTATGCATGTATAGGTGCTGCCACTATTATGTTATTATGCTAGTAATCAAGTAATTGGTATTTTTTCTTTGTTGAAACAATTAAATTAAATTAAAATGCGCTTAACTGAATTAAAATGTAATACAGATCCTTTAAAGATTCCAAAATAGAGGTACATGCATAAGTTTGTGGGACCCTCTTAAAGTTACACCTTGTTTTTTTTTCTAAGTAAAAACATGTCAACACATCCTCTATAGACAACACACAGCTGCACATTTTAGTGCACAATTACTGTTTTTAACACACACAAAATATGGCCTGTGCAAGCCTTTACCCATGTGTGATGTTGGTGTGTTTGTTACTCGGTGGTCTGCTGGACCCACCGCATTACTGTTTTTTTAAGTCAATGCAGCCATAACAGTTTATGTAAAAATACCAGATGTTTAAAATCTCAAAATATATTAAAATAAGTGGCCAGTGAAGGGTTCTCCTTTAACAGCTGTAGCCAGTCGGCGGCCTGTCCATGTTGTCCACCCTCACACACACACACATATATATATATATATATATATACACAAACACATAGACCCAGACAACACAGACACAGACAAACACACACTAACAACAGTCCATGTAGGAGGAGAACAGAGTGAAGGACACAGCACCTCCACACTTTTACTCCCCGTGGGTTCAGCCCAACACCACATGTCTAATATAAATGTGTGGGGGGTGAACAGAGTGAAGACACTGAAAATGGGTTATTTTATATATTCTTCACAGGAAATGAGCAAAAGCCAAGAATCTGAGGTTAAAATAATAATAAATCACATCATTTTTTCTTTTGGTAAACCCTGAAAATGGGTCCCACAGACCCCAACACCACACAAGGGTTAAGGTAAAACTGGACAACGCAGCAGACTAACAGCACTAACACAAAGCAAACAAGTGACTGGGGAGCGTTGGGAGATGGAGGCAGTCAAAATATTGACTGTTGTTAAATACTTTGTGCAATGACAGTTTAACACTGATTGTCATTTTGTGGTTAGAATAAGAAAAATACAGAGAAATGTTCTTTATTTAATGTTTTGCCTCAAAAGGCGCCAAAAAGGGCAAGCTATGGATAATCTCAAAGATCATTTTAATCCTTTAATTTCAGTAGTGCTTTTTTTTAAAAAAAAAGTTTTTATTTACCTCAACAGTTTGACTTTCACTCACTGTGTTCAAACACCTCAAACTGTCACCACAGCTGATCGGGGGCAGGAACTATGACGCTCCTCCAACTATGACTTGGTGTTAGCTGCAGAGGACTCCGTACACCATTTTTGGGTTTTTAGTAAATATTTGAAAATGCCAGCTGCTTTCTACCTTGTGTAACAATGTCTGCAGAAGTCACATGATTTCTCCTGCTCAGCTATTTATCATGTGATTTAGAACAGATGCACAAAAGAACCATCTATAGGTGTGTGGTGTACGACAAGAAGACTTACTGCATGTGCCTTCAGTCTTCCATTCTGAACCAAAAACAGCTGACTACCATTTTCCTAACCCTTAGAAGTTGCCCTTAACCCTAAATGGTCCGTGTATCTTTTGGTCATTTGATTTTCATTTCAAAACCAGCATTGAACAACAGGAAAAATAGGTCAGTTCTTGTTTTTGGTTCTGTTATTTTCATTGGAAGATTCAAGAAATAGCTTCATTTTACAGTTTGACAAACTAGTCATGAAATCATATAACAAACAAACAACAACAGAATAAAGGATCATATTTTATGTATCCAAATAACAGTATTCTATCAGCTTAACTGGAAACAGATGTGCAGAGTGCACACATGCTCTCAGAAGCTCAGAAATAACTGAAATCAGGCCTGTTTATCAGGGTTGTGCAGATCTGACTCCCCATTGCGTGCATGTGTGTCTCACAGGCGTATGGACACTACAGACTACACTCGTTTCTGTGTGTAAATAACGGTTAATCCAGACTACACCTTCACAACGAACAGCACAACTGGACCTTAAGCCAAACACAGAGTCCTGCAGTGATAGTTCAGCTTAATGTAAGGAAGGCGCTGGCTGTTGGTGCAGCACTCGGAGGACTGAATGGCTTTCAGTCGTAATGATGAGTGTGTTGGTGAAGATGGAGACACAGGAGACGCCACAGCATAACACAATAACACACACATACATTTTAGACTAACAGAACAACAACATTAATAACATTAAACCACAACAACGTCCCTTTTTACAGGGGCGGAGCCACAGCACAGCTCTGCATAACGCGCCTCTAAAGCTCCTTTCCCAAACCGGGAGCCAGTGGCAGCTGCCACAGTATTATTAGAACAATCTGAACACAGAACAGCGCACAGCTTTAATTCTTCAGTCTGCAGCTGTTTACATCTGACGGCGTGACATTACAGGATTCATTTTTCTCATCGTTATTGGGCGGCGTGACTTTCAATTCTCTTTGATTTGGCTGTTAAATGGCAGGAGTCCTGCAGAATCTCTTCCCCACATCGCTTCAGGTTTTGTGCTGATAGAATAGCTACATCAATATACAAACAGCTATAAAAACGTCATACAGTCTCCCAAAATGCCGGGACTAGGCCTGTCAACATTCATTCATTCACGCCTGATTTCCGAGCTTCTGCGACCGCACGTGTCCTTACGCTCATTTCCAGTTCAAGTTATAGAAATTTTTTTATTTGGATAAATAAAATACAACCCTTTTCTTTTTCTCTCCTGCCATCTGCCCGAAGACAGCTGGGATAGGTTCCAGCACCCCTGCCCCCCTCACCCCTCCGAACCACCCCCCCAACCCACAGGGATAAGCAGTTTAAATGCGCATGTGTTTGTGTGTGTGTGTAGTTTGCAAAACTGTCAAACGAAGCTATTTCTTGATTTTTCCACATAACCGAAAACGAGAACTGACCCTTTATTCCCGTTTTACAATACTGTGTTTGAAATGAAAATCAAACGACCAAAAGACACACAGACCTTAAACCTAAACTTCTCACTGGCCGTCATTAAAACATGTAGTAATTTGAACATGTCCCACTTTGAAACAAGCTCAGTCTGTTCCACATTAGTGTTTGTACGCAGAGCAAGAAATAGTTTACCATAACTTCAATTATGTTCATTAGTCTTGATTTACTAAAAGAAAAGCTGTCCCTTACCACACCATCCTTGCCATGTTTTTGTCATTAATGACACTGAAAAGAAGTGGAAAAGTCAGAAGTGCAGACTCGAACATGATGACACAGAACGCAAATCCGGAGAGAGAAGGCACTCTGACTCCTCCATCAGTTCGCTTTCAAAGTGCCTGCAGTGCGTTTGCACATGAACGAGCGGGAGATGCAGTTTAATTACGAGTAGAGAATCCCTGCATTCTTCTCGCAGAAGGGAGGAGAGGAAGAAAAAGACACAAAGGAGATCAGCTAAATGAAGCTTTGACAAAACAGCATCAGACATGTGTCGGTATGCCTTACCTGCCATTATTTCTTTGGAAAATGGTCTATTATTTGCCTCTTGGCAGCAGAGATAAGAGTGAGAGGCATAAGAAGGGTTCTAGCAAGAAGAGCTGTAAACATGTAAAAATGACATGTAAACATATTCAATATTGATGACTCTTGATAATCAAGTGCTTTTTCTTATTCTCAGTTTTAAATATTTTGAACCTCGAAAAAAAAAAATCAAGACAGAACATGAAATTATGGATGCACCAAGTCCGGGAATTCTGGGCTGATGCCGATATCGGATAGTGTTCATGTCCACGCTTGTCAATGCTGAAACGCACATTTAAAACGTGTACAAATATCTACAGTATCCTACAAAATGTAGTAAATCTATCTGGGTTAGCATTACAGACAGTACAGTTGTGTGCAGATGTTTGAGCCCTCCGGTCAAATTACATCCTGTACAGAGAGCACACATCTGCACATGTTAATGCATAATTACTGTTTATTTGCTGAATTTAACATGCTAGAAAAAAATTAATGAATGTGACCTGTGAAAAAGTGTTGAAGCACTGTGTATTATGTTGTTCATTGTTTCTAGTATGTTAAACAAATAAACAGAAACTGTGCACTGAAATTCACAGAAAATACCATGTGTTCCCTGTAGATGATGTGTTCACGCATTTGCATCCAGAAAATCAAGCCAAGGCATAATTTATTTATACTGCCTTTTTTTACAACAAACATCACAAAGCAACTTTACAGAAAACTCAGGTCCAAGGCCTAAATGAGCCTAGAAGAATCTCCCTAAGAGCAAGAAGAAACCTTGAGAGGAAACATGACTTGTGTTTGGTCAACACCAGATAACTAAACAAGAACACAAGAGCAATATGAATAAAGAGTGATGAATATGAACAAAGAAGATTTGACAATAATAAACATTACTGAATGTAAAACAACAAAAAAGAAACCGGCCTGTTATTGAACAGAAGCAATAAGATTAACCACAGCTTTATGAAACCACTCTCAAACAATGCTCTTTGAGAACTAGTCATTAGCGTTAACATGCAGCCTGATAATCTGTTAATAATCCAACTAATAGCTCAATAGGAGTACAACATGTCCATGTATACACTTCATTTGGAGTAGACTAGTCAGATTGAAGCCACTCGGAATACAATTTCTGTCCGACTGATCGAGATGGGTAATCCTGTAAATAATCTGTTAAATAGAAGAATACTATCTGTGTAAACACCTGCATCCGATTACATTCCCTATCAGGTTTGTACCGTTCAACATGGCAGAGCAGAAGCTGGTCTGCAGAGAAGACAAAGTTTATGTTCTGAGCTTTAAAAGACGGCGGCGGGACAGACATCCATCTTATCTGTCTCAGAACACGACGTCTTCCTCTCAGCCTTTTTAATAAGGACATGTGAAGGATGTTTTCCTGAGTCTGACGTCATTTTAAAGCAAATAAAACCACAAGCACTGCTCACTGCTGCTCATCTCACACTGACTGGATGTGATGCTCGTTGTCATGGTAACGTCTACACTAAGTGGTTCTCTACGCATGTGCATCATTTTGGATCTGATTACTTGTAGTGAGCATGTAAATGGAGATTTTCCATCAGGTTGTTGAGTAGAGTGAGCATAAACACCTCAGTCTGAATGTGTAATCATAATGTATTTACTCAGATTGCCAAAGCTCTTTGTATGTAAACACAGACAGCATTACTCACTAGTTACAATGTCACAGTATTACTGTGTATTACAGTCGAGTTAAATTCATAAACATCAATGACTGCTGATAGTATTATGTATATGTGAGCATGAATATGTGAAGAGCTCAGTATATTGTGAGGCAGGCGAACGTCTATGAATAAATTTCTCTACTTCAGGTCTGTGCAAAAACAACAACACATAATTTGGCTGGGGGTGTTCAAACTTTGGCACAACAACTATAACATTTCTTTTAGGATTATAAATGCAGCAAAAAACTGCAGTTTAGCACAGTAGCCCAGCACCCTCTGCTCTTCTGGAGTATTATTAAATTTGTCATCAATCAATTATTAGTTTGAAATGCTGCTCAGTTTTAATTATGTGTCTGATATCAGATAATTTATATATCTAACAATAACTTGTAAATGCCTATATGATTCTGATATCACTGTGCATCTCTACATAAAATGATTAAGTCTAAGTTAAAATTACATCACATTCAAAAAAACCGTGTGTCTCTAAAATCTCTTTGCAAGAAAAAATAACTTTTCATAACTTTAAATGAAAGCCAGTTTAAACAGATTTTAAGTAATTTTGGACCACTTTTACTGGTCCATTTGTCATGAAATATTCCAAAGATCACAGAAAGAAACATCATTTTTACTCTATAACAGAGGTCCAGTTAGAGAAAATATCCTCACGCAAAGGCCCAGAACATCATAATGTCTAATTTGCATCAATTTGCATCGTGCCATATACTGTTTACTGAAGTAGTCTAGTAGGTATATCAACATCTTAAGTAGTCAAGAACTGAATATCCAATCAAATAAAGTACAATTCAGTAATATTTCAAAAATATTTATTGTCAGTTTTCTCTTTTTTAGAGCAAACAATATAAAAATGAAACAATCTGGCTCACTTTCTTCTCTGACTGCTGTTTCTCGCCTCGTCCCTCCCCTGTGTGTGCCTCACTCACTCAGTTTCAGTGCTCATCGTAATGCACAGATCTGACTGGCTGAGCAGCGTTACATGTGTACAGCGCATGCGATTGGTCTGTGAGTCTCCCAGGCGGCTAAAGCTACCGTAAAGGCTAGAAAAGTTACGCAGATTAGAATAAGACCACCCTGTCAAATTGAAATATTTCTCAATAGTTTATCAGCTATAGGCCCAGTTCAGACAGCGTCTGGGTCCAGACTTGGACCGCGGTCCACCTATTAGTGACCTCTGCTCTACAAGTTTATACTGTTAGAAAAACTACCCTAACTGTGATAATAGTTTGTGCTGTTGCAAGTGAATGGCTAGACTTCTCCCTCACCACTGTGCAAGTAAACGCCAAACATCCCCACCTTAGTGAACTGAAGCAACAAGTTTACAAACTTCAAGCCTACACAACAGAAGAACAGATAATATCTGAAAAGCAGAATATAGAAAAATAATCCTTAATTTCAATAATTATTGTTATTGTTTAATCGCCCAAGCTGCCTGGCAGCAGTGTTGAATAAGGCTGACTGGGGGGAAGGAGAGAGCCAGAGACAGAGAGAGCTCTAATTGGTTGTGTGGGGGGACTTTGTGCCGCATGGCATTTTGCCTGCAGTTAGAGCGCCTTTAGTGGTACACACATGGCGGAGGTTGTGCCAAGATTCATATCAAACACACACACACACACACACACACACACACACACACACACACACACACACACACCAAAGTGCATGCCAACGCAGATGCAGAGATGGAGATAAACAAACACAAACGCCCACTTCATGAGAATATTAAATGCATGCATGGGTAAACTGTGTGGTCACTGCTAAGCTAAGTTTACAGCATATTCAAGAAAAACAACACTATTAAAATGAGTAAAATGAGCATCAATTTTAACAACAGAATCTGCAAGCTAATTATTCAGCCCTAATTAGGACATATAATTTAGTATCCACTACTCATTACTAAGGAACTACAAGTTATGCAGTTAGAAGAGTGATGAATTGAAGTGTGGGCCAAACACAGACCCGTGGAGTTCACAAGATTTATAGAATACTAGTGTTTTACAACCTGCTATCTATCTGTGTTTCTCTATACTTAGTAAAAGAACATGTACACACATACTCGAAGCCAGTGTGCCAGGGCTGAACCAGCTGCCCACTGGCTTATGTTGTAAGTAAAGAATGCACTGATACTGATGTATTAGTCTCTGGCTGATATTAGCAGAAAATGCTGAACTTGATATCTGAGGGAAAAAAAAAAAGAATCATACTGATATTTATTGATATCATACAGAAATCTAATGTTTTAAAATAATTTTTAGGATAATTATTTTATATTATATGTTATAGTAATGTAAAAATAAAAAATAGAAGTATTAAAATATATATCACTGGAGGGGACATGCACCACTGCATTGTCAACTGCATAGTACTTATACAATTTACTTCTTATTTTTACTGCACATTATTTTTTACAGTTTTTAGTATATTTTAATGTTACGGTGTTTTATCTTATTTTATTATTTATCTTTATTCGATTTATGCATCTGTAAATAGCATGTGACAGTACTTTGCTCCTGTTATTTAGCTGTTATTTTACTCTATACTGTGTTTTGTAATGCTGCAAGAAGAATTTCCCTCTGGGATTAATAAAGTGGTCTATCTATCTATCTATCTATCTATCTATCTATCTATCTATCTATCTATCTATCTATCTGTCTGTCTGTCTGTCTGTCTGTCTGTCTGCCTGCCTGCCTGCCTGCCTGCCTGCCTGCCTGCCTGCCTGCCTGCCTGCCTGCCTGCCTGCCTGTCTACCTGTAACCCATTCACTGTGTCACAACTCTTAGGCTGACCTGCATAAATATTTAGTATAAAATACTTCAATACTAATAAATGTGATCTGGGTAAACTGAAATAAGAAGGACTATTAAGTTATTACTAATAACTGCTGTTGCATTTACATAACACATAATCATAGTCCAATAATTTTGAAAACAGCAATTTCCTTTGTAACAAAGAGGCAAGGCTGTATGTTGTGTGCTTTTTGTCATTATTGACGGCAACTGAACAAAACAACAGTCAATTCTGGCTTTTAATAGTGTTTTAAAATGTATGGGAATAACTGATATTTACATAGTAATTGATATCTGACAGTTCTTTCACAAAAAGTGAGGACATTTCCCCTGAATTTGCAACAGTGGTAGTGGCATTACTGTGACATCTCTAATTTCAAGTGAATACTGAAGTCACTAACCACTGGCCTCTATTACAAAAGTGTTTTGAGTCTGATTTTTGGTTATTTTTTACTAAGCATAGAGAAACGCATTCGAATTATTGTCTATAGTAACTGACCATATGCCGAACATGCAGCAGGCATAGATTTTGTTAAGAAAATGCTGGTGTAATACTAACACAAACTGACTAGCTATATGCCGAAGCAATGTGCAGAAATAATAAACTCCAGCTGATATATAAGTGCAACCAGTGTCAAGCCTGAGGAAAACAGAGAAAAGGAAATGAGACACTATACAAAACAAAAAAAGAAGGAGGGCTGTGTAAAAAATAGCCCCAACTGTCCTCCCACATTACACCATAGAACTATGTGTTGACTTCAGCAGGATGTAATAAAAAAGTAGATGAAGTCCAACTTAGACACAAGTGTGCAACTTGAATAAAACAGTAAGACAAGCATTAAGCTGCTAATCCAGCTCCAGCAAAGTCTAGCATAATGAGGCTCTTTCATTTGCCACACATTGCTGTGTGTATGCATGTCAGCGGTAATATTAGTGCTCCAGAGTGTGTGTGGGGGTGGTGTTTGCCGCATGTCCCCAGTCATCGCTGCGAGTCGGAGCTCACACTGGTTGTGACCCCTGAAGACAGCCCCGAGTAACAGTGGCTTCATTAAGACCAGGAAAACCACTCGCTGCATTAAACAGCCATGGCAAATCGCACATTGAAATCAGTCCCATTATGTAAAGGCAGGCCGGGGGCGGTGAAAGGCTGTGTGTGCGGTGAGAGTGAGTGTGTGTGTGTGTTGTGCAGCCAGCCCAGCAGTCTCTTCCCTGCTGTGCTGTGTCCTCATGCTGTCACTCACTGTTATCATATCATTACTATTTCATCATCAAAACTTTCTGCAAATGATCACCTCACATGACCCACAGAGCTCAACCTTTGCCCTCGGCTTCGAAATTAAGGGGTCTTCAGACATAATGAAAACTTGCTGAAACAGTCCTCAAACAACAGGGGTGGGAATCACTGCAGGTCCCACAATACGATATTATCATGATACCAGACCGTTCTATTCCGATATTTATAGATCACCATATATTGCAAGTTATCACTTTTGATTGCAGATTATTCCTCCGAAAGAAATTTAAATTTAATGCATTTAAATTTTTACTACGGTTTGCATTTATATTTTTACTGCAGAAAACAGAACTACGATGTTGACAAATCAGCATAAAAAATTGCCTCACATTTATACAGCGGGTGTTTCAAAAAGATTCATCCGATTTAAAAGCGCTGTGTTTTTATAACCGTGAGGCACCTAGGAACCAATCACATATGAATTGACAGAGGGGATCATAAAGTTTCTGACCATCGGTGTGGCAGTGAACCTCCAACAGCTCAGAACATTCGTTGTTGGTACCAACAGTTCCAAGAAAAAGCTCACCAGCATCAGCAGATCTCACGCCGTGTGACTTTTCTTGTGGGGGTACTGTTCATGTGCTGCCACTCCTAACAACACTGGATGATCTCCGAAATTGCACTGAAAGAGCCGTGAGTGCAGCGACACCCGGCGTGCTCAATCCAGCATGGGATGAATTTTACTATGGTGTTGATGTTGTCCGGACAGCTGGAGGAGGTTCACATTGAGCACTTGTAAAATTACATAATAAACTTTATGCTCATTTAAACCATTTACAGTTTACTGCACTGTCCTGTAATGATTTACAAGTGAAAGAAATCTTTTTGAAATCAGATGAATCTTTTTTAATCATCCTGTATTTGGCAGATGTTTTCTTTCCTTTATAAAGCAGGCAAACATTTGCATCCCATACTCGTATATATTCATAATCTTCTTTAATTCATCTTAAAGTAATGCCTATCTTATAGCGCTGTTACCTGCATCCTTTCCTGAAAGGTAGGAACCGTGTTCTCCCAAGCAAATGATCCAGCATGCTATCTAACTGTGCCTGAGCATGTGGCACTCACACTTACAAATGAAGAAATGCTGATGTGATGGATTAAGAAAGAAATGCATTTAAGTAATCTATAAGTCTATTCATTTGTCTGTTATTAGGAGTAGACGTGTTTTTGTAGACTTAATTTAAGCACTGTAGCAGACAGCAGCTAAACAGAGGTATGTGCTTAGAAAAAATACTGTTTTAACTCTCAGGACCAGACGCAGCACAAAAAGTGTCTTGAAGAAGCCACAATATGTGCTTGAAATCCATGTTATCTTTTCTAAATTAGCTGCCGAAGAACTGTAGAATGTTGTGGTGTGAGGTTTCAAGTCAGTAAGCTGTCGTACATGCAGTTGCATTATCAACAGCCTTAATGAATCAGAAATGAATTTCAGATGCATCTACAGCTGGGCGATACGGACAAAAATGTTATCACAATAAAAAATTCATATCAGTCGATATTGATACATATAGCTAAATGTCAAATCATTCTTTTTTTTTTCAAGTCTGAAGGCTGATTTTGGCTCCTGAGGGGTCAATCGATCCTTTATGGTCAGAAAATGCGACCTGTGTGAATGACAGAGCACTGCTTCACGTTAGCCAGCTGCCAAAATCAGCTAGCCTGGGAAGCTAGTGTTCTCACAGTCTCCAAGGACACACATAGAGCATCCTTTGTTTAATTTTAAATCAGCATTGCGACTAGAAAGAACCCACTTCTTTCTTTCGCTTTTGTTGTTTGGGAATGGACTAACACTCAAATATGAGTGAGTGCTTTAGTTGTGTGTGCAGATGTGATTTAACGCTGCTAAAGCTTGTTGGGATCTTAGGATAGCAGGGAATTCGCTGTAGGACAGTATAGTTACACCGCTTATCTCGTCACTCAGGAGAACAGATCACTGATCACTCCACTCAAGCAGGGAATGTATAACTCCACATTTCAGATGATGCTGAAGTATAATTGGTGTCTCATTTCACTCCTTGCCCGCTCCCTGTCTAATCAGGTCGAAAAACTTGGAAGTGCGCCCTCTTGTGTACAGCAGAGTAGTGTCGCTTTCCTTGCTTTAGAAACGTCGCTTAACGTAGAAGTGCAAGAATGGCGTATTATATCGAACATTTATAGAACATTTCTTATCTTATCTTAAATAAGATAAATAATTATCGTTATCGTTTTATTGCCCAGCCCTAGATGCATCTAAGCACATTTTGCAGTGCGCTTGCATTCACACACACATTTGACCCTTAGTTGCTGGCTCATTACAAATACCTACACTTAGCCACAGGACCACCAGATATTTGAGTGGTGGACTGTTCTCAGGACAGCGATGACACTAACATGGCAGTGTCATGGTGTGTTGTGTTATAACGATATGAATAATTGCTGGTATAAATATCAAGAACCAGGTCGTTGGGGGTTTCCCATATTGTACTGTCCAATTTGAATACTTTGTAGAATTACAGTTTTCCTTTCCACAATTTGTCAGTCATGACCATCAGATGTGCTACAGATTGACAGTACACAGTTCAACCCCAGCAATGCTGTTCAGATACATATATACCAGCACTACACACACTACCATGCCACCACCGTGTTGGTGCCACTGCTGTGCTGAGCATGCTCCACCATACAAATAATATCTGGTCTGTGTTAGTCCAATAGTGGTAGTTCTTTCCATTAATGGACCAGGTAACAAATATTTGCAGCAAAAGATGGACTACAGTCTGTAACTGTACACCTACAAAGGGCCTATATTGTAGGCGTTTCTTACAAAATGGCCAGTGAGTGTAGGTACATGGTAGGCGGACCTAATAAACCGGCGACTCAGTGTATACGCTGTGACTCACTTGATTACAGTTATGTCTAATACAAGTGCAGCTTTGCTAAATATTGCTGAAACATGTGCAAATAAAAACTCTGCTACTGGAACTGGTGGAGCATAATATGAATAAGTTGTTTGTTTCTACGTTCCACGATCTCGGTACTTGGCCTCTGTGTTCAGTTATATATACACAGTCCTCTGAATGACGGGGCCAAGCACCAGACAGGTAACCCCAGGCCACTGACTCATGTAAACACTGCTTAGACCCAAAATGTCCCCAGTGGCGATTTGTGTACATTTTTTTCCCTCTGATTTTCTACTCAAGCCTTCTGCTGCTTATTCTGAATACAATTTCCACACTGTACATATTCACTGCTTAAGTATTTGAATCTATACAGCTTCACTTTTCTGCTTTAATGGAACTGCTACTTTTAAATGCACTTGTTAACTGTATGCTAATTTTATACTGTAAAACATTTATGTATAGATCTAATTTTATGCACCTAAAAGACATCAAAACATTTCAGCTAGAGCTATTTCTTCTCTGAAGCAGGCAGTGACACAAAATATAGCGACTGTCTCAGCCTCTACCCAGTCTAGAATTGTATCATTACTGTTAGAATATTTTACGATAGACATAGAATTAGCATTAAGAGCAAAAACCATTTTCATTATTGCCACAGATCAACTTAAAACTTTAATTTTTGTGTTGAGGCCCTCTCACTGATGGAATGATATGTTGTGCGAGCCCAACACATTAACACCCACATTAATGGCACTAGTGAGAAAAGAGAGCATTACGCTAATAGGCCTGGCCACATCTCACATCATAAGTGGCCATTAATATTCCATTATCTGTCTGGACATCCTACCAAAAAGCTCGGAAATTGTCGGCTGTAAAAAAAAGGAGCTACTTCGCCCTTCAGGTGAGGTGTTAATATACTGTGTTCTTAAAAAGCGCCCATATATGCACACTCGAGGTAGTAGAGCGAGGCGCCTTACCTTGTTTTAGGGGATGTCGTTAGCCACTCTTCATGCTTTTCAAATGATATCAAGTAGGCAGCAATCTCCTGGAATAAAAGGAAAACAAGAGAACCTCAGATTTTTATCCAGCACTGGCACGTTGCTTGATCTTACTTTCAAAATCTCCCTTATTCACCTGTTGATAACATCAAGGTAAACAAAGCAAAAGCCTGTCACGCTCGGAACAGCAGTGAGCGAAATGACAGCGACGTCAATGGCTTTAACTTCAAATGTTTCATTCTCCACTTTGCGGGGAAGTTGCATTTAGGACAAGTGATCTTTTCCCTTTATTGTGTTGGGGAGACGTGGGTACTTTGATCACACAGCAGATGAGTGCTTTAGGGAGCATAACCTTGGACTGATGTTACAAAAATACAACCTCAGCAGACCCTCAGTTAGAGGTTTTCATCTTGTTAGCAAAAAAAACCAAAAAAAAACCAGAGGTTACAGTTCACTTTTTTTCCTGAGGTCCCTCACTGACACCTCTCTTGACATTCTCTAGTCCATCAACTGTACTGTATATTTGAAATGTATCCAAGCATGGTGAGTTTCTCCATTTGTTCTGCAATACTATAACAGCCTGACTCGCTAATCCTTGTAAAAAATTGACTCTGTTGAAAATCCACGAAACACCATAATTTAAAAAAAAAAAAAAAAACTGTGATTGCTGCACAGCATTACACACCCTTACTCAGTCAAGCCCTGCTGGCAAAGGACAGGGCTGACCCAGAGGTATGCATCCCGACTGGCCTCTTGGAACAGAGATAAAAGAGCTCTGAATGTTTTCAGATGACCTGATGATGACCATTGCTATGCCAGAGCTCAGCCGTCTCTCTGGGTCATTCGTCATCCCCTCATGCTGCACACTGAGCAGCGGCTGGCAGCGAGATTACACAGCCTTGGGGGCTGAAGAAGTGTTCCAACTGATCTATCCATGCTCCGCCCAAAAATATTAATTCACAGGGAGTGCTGCGAGGTTTCTGTTTTTCTACAGAACGCTGGTCAAAAAAGCATTTGACCACATAGTAAACGATAGAAATGTGTAAATTATGTATTATTATTTGTCAGTTTTATTTGAAGATGCTTCATAATGCTGAGTTTCTGTTTAACCCTCTGGAGTCTAAAGGCATTTTCTTGTTTTTGCATATCTTCTTAAAGATAAGAAAAGGCACCTGATACTCAAATGTTTCATATCAATACAGTCTTCAGCAGCTGTAAACCTTTTGCACACCATTTTTCATGTGTCTCTGATGTCGACTGAATAAGGAAAGAAAAGTTTCCAATGTGGCAGGTCAGTCCTTAGTGATGTCCAAAGTGTCCGTTAGTCAGTTTCACACAACATGTGTAAAAGGCAGATGACATGTAACTCATTCTCTCTTCATAGGCTTATAACGCCGGATGTGTCATGTACGATCTTGTATAAGATGGAATAGAAAAGGTGACTCTACAGATTCAGGACATGTTTTAAAAGTATTTCTGTGCTAGAGAAACATGTACAACACATCGACTTTCACATTCGGCTGAGTTTGTGAACCCCCACAAAATTCTGTCTGAACCGACTGTAGCCCACAAAATTCTGTCTGAACCCGAATATAGCCCACAAAATTCAGTCTGAACCGACTGTAGCCCACAAAATTCTGTCTGAACCAACTGTAGCCCACAAAATTCTGTCGGAACCGACTGTAGCTCACAAAATTCTGTCTGAACCAACTGTAGCCCACAAAATTCTGTCTGAACCGACTGTAGCCCACAAAATTTTGTCTGAACCGACTGTAGCCCACAAAATTCTGTCTGAACCATCTGTAGCTCACAAAATTCTGTCTGAACCGACTGTAGCCCACAAAACTGTGTCTGAACCGACTGTAGCCCACAAAATTCTGTCTGAACCCGAATATAGCCTACAAAATTCTGTCTGAACCGACTGTACCCCACAAAATTCTGTCTGAACCGACTGTAGCCCACGAAATTCTGTTGGAACCGACTGTAGCCCACAAAACTGTGTCTGAACTGACTGTAGCCCACAAAATTCTGTCTGAACCCGAATATAGCCCACAAAATTCTGTCTGAACTGACTGTAGCCCACAAAATTCTGTCTGAACCGACTGTAGCCCACAAAATTCTGTCTGAACCGACTGTAGCCCACAAAATTCTGTCTGAACCGACTGTAGCCCACAAAATTCTGTCTGAACCGACTGTAGCCCACAAAATTCCAAAGCGAGGTAACCATCTGTTTAAGGTGGGTGATGGGCAACAAAACACCACAATGTGAAACATAGACCTTTCAGGCTCAGACAGGCATTTCATTCTCTATATCTGAGATCTTGCCAAGTTCCTATACAGTATTTTTATAAAATGCTGTGATGCAGTGAGACAGATATCACACAAGCATGTTTACGGACGCAAACAGACAGACTGTTGATTTATGGCCGTAACTCTGCAGATCAGAAACTTCTGAAGTCTGTGTAGATGTGTTGGGGATTAAATTTGTTTTTGCAAAATATGCAATTGGCCAGTAGTTTGTTCTGACTTAATTGAAGTCAAGATGTCCCCAAACTTCGCTTGGTTCTCGCAACCACAATCTGACTGACTGTTCTTTCTTCTTTTATCAGGAAATGCTTGCAGTACCAGGCTAATGATGATGAAGATGAAGAGGAAATATAGTATCTAACATATATCTAACATAATCTAGCATAATATAGCTGAGATTAGATATAGGATAATCAGCTTACATAAGGAAAGGGGAAATCATATGAAAATAGTCCAAAACATTCTTAAAAATTATTTTAAAAAATTGAACTCTTGACAACCATGCGAGACCTGGTGACCACCAAAGCTGTCACCATCAGATAAACAGCACTCAAAGCTTTCATCTTTGAGAGAGAGGAGAAAAATCAAGCTCCACTTTTGGTTTGGTTCTGAAAATAATCTGTAACAAAGTTGTTACTGGAAAAAAGAAGTAGACGAGAACATTTGCAAGTCAGACTAAAATGTGCTGATCAAACTTTAAAAAAGCAGAAAATGCAACCAATTCTAAGACCGAACTTTGAAAATCCTTGAACTGGAACCTGAACTTTGAAAAACCATTGATTGATTTTTTTCAAAAACTGAAAGCACGATGAAAGCTGTAATGAAAGTGTGGACTCAACAAACACGAAAAAATGAATATTATATGTAGTTGTTAAAGCTTCAATGTAACTGCAATGGAAACGGAAATCATTCCATCTTTCTTTTTGAAAAGACGTAGCCAGGCTGCTCCATCTCACCATGTAACCATGACATGAAGGTGCAGAGGCAGCTTAAGACAGCATTCACATGCAGAGCAGTCACTCATCCCTTGAATTCAGAGATCACTGGAGAGACTCAGAGCTCATTTTATGCGCCGATGGTCGCGGCTGAGCAAGGCATGAGTGGAATGCGTGTCCAAACGTCTAGCACATAGAGTCAAGGCATGTCATGGAAAGGTTAACAACTTCATCACGCCATGTTATAGGTGCCTTATGAGGGCTTATGCAAAGGAGAGACATGTTAAAGAGAGGGGAGGCAAGGAGCAGTAGCAGAGGGCAGAACATCAGGATGCTTTTCACAGGATAGACAGGATTCTCAGCTGAATGACTTCTCCATATCGGCATCACAGCCACATGCTCTGTGGGCTGAGTCTAGAGAATGCCTGGTGTGGTGCATGGGCAACCCCTTTGCTCCCCTCCTTGGATGGCGGGGCATGAGATGGGCACGACAGTGACAAAATAGTATACTGAGGTTAGAAAAGGTGAATGTGAATGAGTGAAGGAGGAAGAGAGAAAACTTCCATTCATGGAAGGTTTTAGGGGTATATCATATGATTTCATTGAAAAACAACGCCAATGAGCTCGTCAAAGATGTGGCATTGAAAGCAACATTTTACTTGCAAATTACACAAGAACAAACAAACTTGCTACTTGTACTAAAGTCTTATCATAAAGGCTGGTACAATTACCTCAAAGTCTTCCGTGGTAATTTGACGATATGAGGCAATAACCTTCAAGACAAGAGAAATTAACAGAAATTCAATGGCGGCAGTAAAATAACTGTGGCAGGCTTAATGTTTCAGCAAGTTTGATTTGCTGCCCTCAAGTTTTATCTGCTGAAATTCGAGGGAGAACTCATGAGGCAACTAAGGCCACTGCATCAACTTGAAGTCAGCTAAGTGCCTTCTCCATTGTTTCAGCTGTTTTTGTGAAAATGTCCCGGCGTCTTGGTATTGTACCATCTACTGTGACCACAGTGCACAGTCTTTTGTCTTCCTGTTTACCACCGGGCCAGGTTTTCATTAGCGCGGCCTGATTGGTTGTCAAGTCAAGACCCCCAGAGTCCCCCGGCGCATCCTCAGATGGAGTGAAAGATAAACAATGACCTGCTACAATCTGGCAAGCAGGAATAAAGATGGGCGACGACCAAAGGGGAGCCAGGCTTTTGTCAAATTCTGTTTATTCAGAAATCAATTCTCGGTGGCTTGTTAGTTCTTACTGTCCTTTTTCTCTTGCTGTTCCTGCTCTTTCTTTCTCCCTCCTCTCTCCCCCTCTTCGTGTGCTTTACTATTCCTATTATGTTTCTACTCAGCGCTCCTCACTCAGAGCCATAGTCACTGCAGAGATTATATGACAAAGTAGTTTTGCATTGAAATGAAGATGAAGGCCTGCAGGCTTCAGCGTTCTGCCAGAGAACCCCCCCCTCCTCCCCCTCTTCTCCAGACTTCCTATCCACCCTGGGGGCCAGTCATTCGGCTTCCAGTGAGCCTGCTCCAGGCAAGCGTTTCTCTCACCTACAGTTAACCTGAAGGGTGACGCCTGGGTCTCGCTCTGACTGTCAATGAGATTCCCTCAGAATCTCAGAAGCCGTCGTATGTGAAAACTCCTCAAAGTGTTCTTTAAACTACAGTCGGGAGGGGGGGCGGGTGGGACCAGGAGTCGAATGCCTGGGAGAGAGAGATCCAGACAAAACCCACGCCTCTTCAACCCTCCTTTCTAAAACACGTCTGTCTCTTTCTCTTGCCATCTCCTTTAGCTTGCGCCTTTAATGCTTGTTGCTCGACTTTATGAAATGTAAATTGGCCTCTTGGGGAAATCAACCTTGAATGTGTTCTCACAATTTCACAGAAAAAAAAGAAGACATCAGCAACCTTACCGGAGCTTTCAAAAGGCCAAACCCGCCATTGGCCTGCAATTGTTGTTTTCGATATGAAAGACTAAGTCTCAAACAGTATGACTTCCATTATCTGAGTTTATACTTGAAAATAGATTCTGTGCAACCATGTGTTTTGATGCTTGCAGCTCAGGTTAAAATTCAAGCTACCATCACATTCAATTGCAGTGACTATTAATTCAAAGCATTAAGTGCCCTATGAAGAAACCTTTTGCTGAAGTGATCAAGGAGCTGTTCCACTGGAGCTGAGCGGAGGCCTTTGTTGTTTACGTGAATAGTCATGGGCAACACTGTGCAGTGTCAGAATTAGTTAAGACCACAATGACAACACAGAAAAAGATGCTGAACGACAATCTTCTGAGATTTTTTTACACTGCAGGAATATTAACAACGCCAAACGCTCTAAAACTAACAGCATAATCCATTTTCATATTTGGTGCATAATTAAATTCTGCATTAATCATGCTTTGCTTCAGCATGGATGCTAAAAGGAAGGCCTTAGGGTACTGATTGGGAGGGACCATCCCAAAAAAGTAACATGACAAAGAACAAATGGACTTTTAAACTCAAACTACCCCAGGGTGCCGACAGGGAGAGGTTTGAAAATTTCACCCCATTGAAAACTTCTGCTTCCGCATTTTGCCCAAAAGGTAAAATACACTGTATGAGGTTTTAATATGTGAACTCTTCCATCACCTAAAATCTCCATCAGATCTCTGCCTTCCGCTACAGTTCTCTCAGGTTCCCTAAAATCCAGTTTCAAAAATCGCAAGCTAGCAAAGTAAGAAATCAATATTAGTCTCACTCTTTGGTCCCAACTGAACCGCACCATAACTGCTTAAATCTCGAGTAAGTGTGAAATGAATCATGCTTGGTTGTGCTCCCTTAACCCCAGCAGCATCACTTTTAATCAGACTAATCCGGGGGATCCGGCAGGCCGATCTGGCACTCAAGCCAGGGGACTGAGGTGTGAATGGACGAGAGGGAAGACGAGGCAGGAAAGGAGGCTCTGACCTGTCCACACACATGAAATAACCTAGAAGACAATTAGACGAAGGTTCCTCGCAAAACCTTAAGCTCTCATATCCTGCTGTGTTCATATCAAGGATATTCCAGGATGGTTTTACAACATTTCCAGTGTCCTCGAGCGTTGTTGGCTCCTGATTAAAAAACCATATCCCGCCTAGGTTTACCAGTAATGAGAAGTGATGGTAAGTCTGCCCTCCCACAGTCATCTCAATAATCATAATCAAATTCACTATCTCATTCTTTTACATTTTCTCCCCGCCCACTCAGTCAAGAAGAAATCACGGAATCACAGGAAGTAAATTGACACACCACTTTAAAAAGTGCAAGGGGAAATTGAGTCATTAATCATAACTCTCACAGCCCCCACTCCAATCCCAATCTTGTCCACACACACACACACTCTCACACACACACACACACACACTCACACACACACACACACACACACACTCACATACACCCACACCTCAATTCCAAAGTGATGCTGAGGAGTGGCTGAAGCTTGTTACACAGAGGAGATAAATACTTCCCTTAACTGTCATTTACCAATGTCTCCCCTGCAAGCCTCTGTGTGGAGATGCCACTCCAGTGCTCCTTTTGATTTGTTGCTTTAGCTTCTCAGCCCGGCTGGAGAGGAGCTCAAGGAGAGAATCCGTGGCAGAGGGGGAGAAGGACATCATAGTGGCCTGAGATTGATGTGCAGTCATGCTGTCATGGGACATACTATAAAGAATCATGTATGAGGAAATGCCTCAGCTGAGAAATCCAGGTCATTATGCGCTTTCAAACCTGCCCGCCATTTACAATTCATCTTTGCTGAAGAACCTGCCACTCTGAGTTCTGACCATGTCCTCACAATAGGGAAATGACATAATATAGAGTCCTATAAATTTCCCATCTCTACCTTCTGTTTCCTGTACGTTTTCCTCCCTGTTCCTCAATTCTATCTGTCAGTCCTACTTCTATTCCTCAAAGAGGGGTTCCAGTCTTCTAGCTTAAAGCAGAAGCCACCTAGAGCTCCATCCCAAGTTCTTAGAGTTTTCTCCCCTCCTTCAGTCATACATTCTCTTTTTATACCTCAGCCATATGCTGCAGGCATACTCAGAACTCGCAAACGTATAATCACAATGCTAGTTACGCAAAGAATTATCTGTACATGCTGTATCAAAGGGTTTGATTCTACACTTCACACTTTTTTCGTTTGTTCTGACATCAAATCGCAAAAGCACGGCAGTTTTTTTCCCAAAACAGGCTAATAACAAGGCACCTGAGATTGTAGTATTGAAGAAGCAAATACTGTCCTGCACATATTAAACAGCTGCGCATTTCATTACTAACACACTTCGGCCAGACAGCTGGCTGTCCCTTCCGCAATGGAAATATCTGGTGCATTGCAGGTTGTGGGATGCAAAAAGTCAAAAGGTCAAAGAGGCAAGAGCTGCCGGGCAGGTGTTACTTCTCCAGCTGCACCTGTTTAAGCTCAACCCACGCTGCTCCTCCTCGGGCTCCAGCTGCTGGACGAAGTGTAAACAGTTGTGTGTAGTGGCTAGCGGTGCTGCGTGACTGCCACGTCTGTTTTGGGCTATTAATATTAACGAGAGAAACAGGTTCCAGGTTTGTAGGGATGAATTATGAACGAACAGCGAGGCCGGGAGCCTGGTCCAACTTGGGCGCTGCATGTTAAATGCATACGTTCACTCTTTTCTTGTCTGGCACTGCCTCGTTGCTCCACAGACATTGATGGCAGTAGTTCAGATTCTCAGGGCCAAAACTGTCGTCTGTTGGGCTGGGTGATATATCATGCAGGGATCGATCGGCAATCGATGAAGAATCCTGAAGGAGATCGGAGCTTTTGGCTGTGCTGCTGGACTCCTGCCACTTCGACGACCAGGCCGCCCCTAAGCAACTTGAGAGCTTGTGCTGGAGAGCTTGGTCAGAATCTGACCACGGTAGCGAATTAATCATATTGTTTTGTAAGAGTGGGCAACATGGTGAATATATAACATCAGAATATTTCAAGACTTTTTCATGATAAGCTATGTAGTGTGATATTTCATTTTTCGGAGGTTTTGTGAACAAGTTATTAGAGGAAAAATGAACAAAATAAGAAAATAAACTGATATTATATTGGATTGATATGCAATCAGATACTATTTACTATGCAGTGTGTGTGCTGATTGTTGTTTTTACGGGCTCTCTTTAATTGGTCTTTTTTAATGACACATGCAAATGCTCTTTATTCTATAATCATTAATGATCTCCACTTTATAATCATAACATAATGTGTCTTGATGATCTTGTTGTATTGCCTACCCTGACTGTCTTGTATTCTTATTTCCTTTCTCATTCTTTTTTCCATTCCAGGCTTTTTTTCACACCTGTTCCTTTCTTACTCTATTTTACTCTCTATTTTCTTATCCTGCCATTGTTTTATTTTAACTTGCTCCCTGTTGCCTCTCTTCCCACCCCCCCACCCCCCCCCGTTCCATGGCCATGTCACTACACTACTTTATTTGTTTGTTTTGGTGGGCTGTAAAACTCCAAGCAATGATAAGGATAGAGTATTATAGTGTAGGAAAGGCACAGGATAGACAGGGGAGGCTGAGTGGTCGGGAGGGAGTTGGCACTTAGCAAAATTGTTTTTCTCTTGTCCAAGGGCCAAGGCTACTGCCTGCTCTGATAAAAAGGAAACTATCATTTGAAGGGATACTATCAGTTAGCACTTAGCTGAGTAGGTGGGAGAAGGGAGAAAAAGAGAAAGAGAGTGGCAGAGAGAGAGAGAGAGAGAGAGAGAGAGAGAGAGAGAGAGAGAGACTGAGAGAAATTGAGATGTAGAAGGCCAGCAATTACTGAAAATAGTCACCACATCATTACAGGTAATGTGCTTCTCTTTGAATGTGACCGCATAGACTGCAATTTTCCACATAAGGTGAGGTTAGGTAGCGTCTGTAAGCTTTCATATACTCATCAAATGTCATTGCCCAAATATAATGAAAAGTGCACTGTGGCTGAAACACCCTAGCCAATGTTCATATTGATTGGTCATCAATTCTGTTTGATAATATCCTCTATCCTTTGTCTTCTCTCTTCACCCCACCCCCTCTTTATGTCGCTCTTACTCTGTCTGATAAAATCTTTACTAAAGCTTGGGAATCACTTTCAATTTAAAAAGGTAATTTGACACATTAGACCTAAAGTGCTTATTAAGACAGCAACCCCACAAATGGAGAAACTTGTCTTCCTCAAATTAACATTTCATTGTCGCCGCAATTTCCCTATAATCACGCAGACCCTAAAAGTTTTTAATTTGTTTTGAACTTTTCCACTTGTTAAACTCAGGCCAATTGGTTGTCTTCTCCCACGTGCACAGTCATGCAGTAAATAGCTGCTTCACTTTCCACCAAGTGAGGGAGATTGATAGCGACTGCAATTAATAGCTGCCTCTACAGATTAATTAAAAACACCAAAGCAAAACACAAAACGTACAGCTCTGGATAAAGAAGCGCACAGACTGTGAGGGCTAAAAAGGGGGATAGGTATAGAACAGAGCAGCGCTCCCTGAGAGAGCATCCTCAGAGCTGCGTCTGCCATCAGCAGCAGGCAGCAGTCAGGGCTGCCGGCCAAATTTAGATAAAAGGAGAACAATGGAGGAGCACGGAGTGAAAGAGTGAGGCCAGAGAGAAAGCGACACCATCCAGGAATATGCCCCACCCTTTGTCACAGGGGGCTCGGAGTGAAGGTCATTTCTTAGGCAGGAGCATCGAGAAGCAGGCTAGTCACTGCCAGCTCAGCTCCGGAGGGAGATTTGATGGAACACTCCACGTTTCCTTCACGACACACACCCAAGCACGTCTGGATTCAAGGTTATTAACGTCAATGAAAACTATTGCAAAAATGCAAATGGTACAAAAAAAAAAAACCTCTTGAATTGCTTCTATACTTCTACAGCCTGAAAACATGGAAACAATGCAAAATGATTACATTTTTATTAATGGAACAAATGGAATGGAAGTCTAATTTATGGGTTAGCTCTGATAAAAATAAAAAGACAAACTGAACAAAGCCAATGAAAAAAGAAAATAGCATACTTGGCCCTCCTGATCTCTGAATGGCTGTTTCCTTTGCATCCATCAATGAAATCAAGTGCACTATTACTGTACCTGTTTTTACAGTAAAGTTGATAATACTGTATGTCCTATCACAATATTGCTCCAATAATTTTACTGCAGTAATACAAAAAGATGTTTGTTACAATATATTCTACCTGCATCGTAAAGGTTTTCCTAGAATTTTCTAGAATGTGATGTTGTATAAAACTGTAAAACACATTTAAAATAGTATAGTGGCTTGAATACAGCATATTATTGTAGAAATAAAAAAAAACTGTCTGGAATATGAGGTCCAACAGTGATGGGGAAAGGGAAACACATTCCAACTCTTCTCCGGAAACGCAGCCATGCTCTACTAGGCCAAAGATTGTGAATGCTGCTTGTGCTCTATTAAGAACACAATGGGATGCTGAATTTCCATGAACAGCCACAGAGCCAGCCCAATTGGAGTTTGGCTCTATGGGCCTCAACGGTGCCAGACCACTGGAGCTTTCTGGGCTTGTGTCGGCGCAATGCCTATCAACCTACTGACACAGGTGTGCGAGCATGGCCGTTCACACGGATGTTTGTGAACGTACCCACTCACACGCTCTCACTCTGTCACAGTTTTCCAGTTCCCTGAGTGATAAATCGAGAGGCTCCTAACAGGCATCTCTTCGACCGCCTTGCCGATTGCTGAGTCGCAGCAAGTTCGGAGCCCCCGCTGCTTTGTTTTAGGTCATAAGTTCAGCATCCAACCATTAGAGGTGGATCAACCCCCCTCCCTGTTGGTTTCTCGACTAAAACCTAGCTCCGGCTCTACGGGAGCTGTCCATCTGGCCAAGGTATGAGTCAGGATGGGGGGCAAGAGGGCCTCAGACTCTTCAAACCGCAAGCCATCAAAATCAATGCTTGATGGAGAAAGTTGGACATGAATTAGAGTCCAGGATCCGCAGAGAATGAAAGAGTAAATCAGAGCCTACTGAAGGCAGTCAATCAGACTGCCGTAAAGACTGCTGTTACAGGGACCAAGACAAACCTCTGTCTGTCTGAGAAAAAGAAAAGAAATAAGAGAGAGAGACATGGCAGGAGATGGTACTTCAAGAGGTTGAGGTTAAGTGCATAAAACCTACAGCAAAAAGCAACACCGTGATTTTGAATAGGAAGAATGATGGCAGTGGCTTACAGGCCACTGACCAAAGGGCAGCCACTCCCAAAGACATTTAGCCCAGTCACCTGAGGAGAATACATAGCACTATTAGGTTACAATGAACCAAAGAAATGATGCTTTCAAAAGGTGACATGTTTCAAAAATGACTGTAGCTTCTTTATATTCTCTGACTCATCAGACCTGGTTCCTCTGCTTATTCTACTGCCACAGGTTCTTCAACTTTGTTGCACTCGGATGTTTTGTTTGCCAAAGTGAAATTTCTCCGCGTGTGCCTTTTCTCTACCGTCATTGACATGGATTCATCTTTGCCTTGATCAGAGGTCCGTGACAGGCCTTAATGAAGGTGTGTTTGCCCTGTCAAGAACTCCAGGGGTTGGCTGCTTGTGTTTGGCGAGGTGGCCTGGCTGTCAGGCCATTTGGCATGGCTGGAGCTTGGCAATAAAGTGCTGACGTGGCAATAAAGAAAGCAGTGTGGCCGTGAAGGTCAGTGCCAGACAGTGCAGCTCCAGGTCGATCCATGCCAAGGCACTCCCTGACAGCCCTATTGCTCCTCACTCACCTGGGCCAAACTGGCAATAATGTGTGTTAACTGCAGGCAGTGCAACTTCACCTGATATTGTATCGTACAGCATTAGAAGGTAATATGGGATGGCAGTGCAGTTCATTATACAAACCTCCCTTTGACTGTACCTATTATTTAAAAGCTGATCAAAGACGGAAGAGATTGTCATTTTGCAATGCCTTTTACATTGGATAATATAATTATATAATCAATAAGTTATGTATTTACACTAAATTTACATTCTCTATTCACAGGTTTGAGTCTGCAGTTCTTACTTTTTTTCCATTTCTTATGATATCAATAATTGACAAACATATTGCAACACTGGATTTTTTTTTCTTTTCACAAAACTGGATTGCACACAAGTTCAAGTCATGACAATGTCTCTCCTTTTCTACTTATGAACACAAACATGGTATGGAATATGGTAAGATTTATCAGGGAATTTCTTTGCTTGTTCAAAGAGAGAAATAGTTAATATAAAATTACACCCTAAGCGCCATGCACCAAGCCCAACGCAAAGCGTCTAATACAGTGGTGTAAAGCACCATCACTGGACTCTAGAGCAGAGGGGACGTGTTGTCTGGAGTGATGAGTCTGAGAGACCAAGAGATTTTAGACAATTTCAAGCTCCCAACTTTGAGGGAACAGTTTGGGAACAGTTTGGGAACAGCCCCTTCCTGTTCCAACATGATTGCGCACCAGTGCACAAAGCACGTCCATAAAGACAAAGATGAGCCAGTTTGGTGTGGAAGTCCTGACCTCAACCCGATAGAACACCTTTGGGATGAATTAGAGTGGAGACTGTGAGCCAGGCCTTCTCGTCCAACATCAGTGTCTGACCTCACAAATGCGCTTCTGGAAGAATGGACAAAAATTCCCCTAAATTCGCAGAAGAGTTGAAACTGTTATAGCTCTAAAGGGTGGGCCGACATCATATTAAACCCTATGGATTAAGAATGGGATGTCACTCAAGTTCATATACGTGTGAAGGCAGACGAGCGAATAGTTTTGGCAATATAGTGTATGTTGTCGGGGCAATAATTATGACATCTAAGAGTTCATTATTTAAATCACGCTTAGATGTTGTTTTAGACCTCATGGGGAATCCATCTGCTAGGTCACTACTAATGTCTTAAGCTGTGCTTTATTCACAACCCTTCTGCTAATAGCACTGCTTACTTTCTAGAGAAGTGCAAAGTACAGTTGAAACGGATTTCTTATTAAAAAGGCTTTCAATTTTTGGACACTGCTAGACACCCTCTTCAGAAGCGCAAAGGCTAAGAGTATTACAAATGACCAAAAAATGACCTTCCATTTCATTTGAATAAAGCAAGAGTTGGAGGGGACAACTGCCTGAATGCTCTTTCATGTACGGATGCAAAATCACAGAAGACGCTTTGCTGTTGATATTACGATTGCATCACGCTGCCTTTGTTTTCTCAAGGACATACCACAGGCTGAATGTAGGGCCAAACTTTTTTTTTCAATTTTTTTGGTACAAAAAAAGAGGCCATGGGCAATTTTTTCTTTTCTTCCCGTTTAAGAAAAGCTTTTGACAAATCGTAGCAAGAAAGTTAGCAAATAAATAAATAACTTGTTGAATGAAAAGATGAATTTTGGAGTGAGCAGCAGCCAAGGAGTAACCATGCATCATGGTTAGCCAGCGCCGCTGCAGCACTCTGACAAAAACACAAGAGTGCAGGGAAGCGGCACATCAATCTAGCGCACAGCACACACCATGCAAACACACACACACACACACACACACACACACACACACACACACACTGCTCCCTATGCTTCTCATGAAATGGTCACAGATACAGGGCAGAGACAGGCTGACCATAATGGATAAAACCAACAATTGCTACTACACCACAAAGAATTCTACACGTATTGCTGATGTATTTCGATTTTTATTTTTATGCATCATTTAAAAATAGCGTCTGTCTTTTACATTGTGTACAAATTTCATGGTGAATGGATGAATTAAAATCACTTGGAATAAACTCCCTTTAGATTAACTTACATTAAATGTTATGATGATTTTTGACCTACTTTTGAGATACTTGTTTTTCTTTAGTCAGCGATGATATATGATGATCCCTCTAGACACGTAATCTAATAATCTCTCGTGTATTTACTATACACAATGGTCGACGGAACATTGGTCAGTATTGGCCAAATATACAACCTACTTGGCCACAGTTTGCTGCAGGCTTCTATTCTTCTGGAAAGGCTTTACACTAGATGCTGGAACATTGCTGTGAGGATTTGATTGCATTCAATCTCAAAAGCCACTTTAACTCATCCCAAAAATATTAAATGTATTAAACAGACATCTACTACTCAATGCAGTTTCACTGCTCCACAGCCAGGCATGGTGCCCAATATACTGCTTACTCTAAAAGTACCTAACATACTGCAAACATATTGTCAGATCAAAACCTTGTATCTCCAAATTGGTAATTTTACAGGAGAAGGAAAAAACCTACTTTAATTTGAATGTAAGTCAATGGAACCGGAATTATTTTCAAGTCATTTTGGGTCATCTATCTATCTATCTATCTATCTATCTATCTATCTATCTATCTATCTATCTATCTATCTATCTATCTATCTATCTATCTATCTATCTATGGTGACCTTAGCTTGGCTTCACAGCATCTCATTCTATTGCCAATGTTTTTCTATGAAGATTATAGTATATTATATATTCAATGAACACCCTGTGTCAGCAACAGGTGCATGTTAATGTATTTGAATTCATCAATTAATAGGTGCCCACAAACTTTTGCAAATACAAACTTTTAAAACAGAATCAACACTTCATGGACACGGATTCTTTTTCTTGTTCTATACACAGCACATGCTTATCTCATTTGCTGCATTTTGCTCAAGATAAATGTGCAGTTTCCCTGTATGAAGTGCACATTACAAGGTTAGGCAACTCACAGACGATGTAGAACATGTTAGCGCCGTTAATGGTTCCCGATCATGTTGTACAAGTTATGAATAAATAATGTACAGATATATGTAAGTTTCATGTTCACATGACCTCTGGTAATTACGTATGTATGAAAATGCTCCATAAGGGACAGTGGGTATATTACTGCAGTGGACTGAAACAACCCAAAGACAAACGGTAAAAACAATATTTAATGGTAGCTACCGTGGAGCCTCTGTGCCTCTGAAATGGCATTATTCCCTGTTGTCAGGTTAAAGTGCTCAGAGTGCCAAGGGAGAGACAGTCATTTCACTTTTCTCTGGTGTACGCGCGCTTGCATGCCTTTTCAGCAATTCCAACGCATTTCGCCGGTGGCGAAAATTCAGCGGGTGTTAGGGAATGACTTATTTAACAGATAACATTTCCCTCTCTGTCAGCAGAAAGGGGTCTCTTTTAAGAAAAAACGGGACAGAGCCAATGTGGTGTGAAATCTAGGGTCATCCGGAGACAAATAACTCTCAAGCAAAAGGGCAGGAGAGGACAAGGAAATAAAGAAACCATTCTCGTTCCGATAATTAATTAAAAGTATCTTAGCAGTAAAAAAAAAGGACTGCTGTTTGCAGTTGAACGAGCGAAAAAGCCAACTTCACAAGGGCTGTCATGTCGTTGCCCATGGACCTCATACATATGAGCACTTGGCTCCACCGTGCAGTCACGTTCAATTCTTTTCAAGCTTGGGCCGTATTGATCACAAGTCTTCTGATATCCTTCTGGACTTCTTAGTAGAAAGCGATGGGAATGGTCTGCACACATCCTGGTGGATGATTGTCAAGCTGCAAACCCTCACATGAACCCATTACTCCATGCCCATTACAAATAACCGCTAGACCTTTTTTATAGACTACAAAAGGGAAGAGCAAGTGCATAATTGACAAATGTATCAAATTCATGGGGGCGAATCAAATTACAGGCTTCAATTAGGAATCATAAGCTTCGCAATATCGTTTTAGAAAAAATAACATGTCAGTGAGGTCAATGGTATTTGACAGCTTGATGTTAACATAGCTCATTTTCAAATGGAGACTCAAAACCTCATTTAAAGCACAATCTATTAAGCTGGTTGATATTTCGGCGGTGTTACATGTACTAGGAAACAGCAAGCAAATGTCTTTCCTTTTCATTGCCTAGTCTTTTCCCTTTGTCAGTTTTACCGCCAATCAGTTTGACTCGGACTAATCGATACGGAATAAGCCAAAACATTCGTAAGGGCATGTGCAGTACCAGGGGAAGAGTGAACTGTTGTATTAGGTGAAGGCTAAGCACTCGATTGGCTCCTCATACTCACAGGCATAGCCTGAGGCCAGTGAGGTTCCAGTCTTCTTCACTTGCACTTGAGTTTCAGTGCAGACAGTCATTCGTTGCATGCTAACACGTTCCTCCTTCTTCTCCTAAGTAAGGTCTTTAACCTTATTTCTCAAGTACCAAAAAAAATGTACCGTTAGACTCCAGCTTGACCACGGCACGCATGCACGTACGCGCTAATTAACACTTCACAATTGCCAGCGATAATTTTATTCTTCTAATAGCACACGCTGGCATGGTATTTTTGTTTTGGTGTGAAAGCAGCGGGAGTGACTTGAGTAGATGCGGAAACACCAGACATCTCAACCTCAGCATGCGATGGCCCACTGAGGCTGCTCACGTCAGGATAATTTTTTGCGGGGGAGTAAAATCCGTGAATAGAAAGGAAAATGCGCTTCCTGCTCGCTTTGAGAGGACTTTTCAAACTGCAGCACTTCGAGGTGAATGTCGTCTGCCCCACCAGGAAGCCATCACTCAGGCACAGGCTATGATGTTGCATGGTGGTTATGGAAATAATAAATGGTCGAACAGTTCTCTCCGGCAGCACGTCTTTTGTATAAGGTGTGATTCTGGAGGCATGGGGACACAAGGTCTTATGGGCCCCCCACCAGCCTGCACAGTGGAGTTGTGTCTAGAACACCAGACACTACAGGGAGGAATGGTTGTAGACTTCTAAGAAGCACTTAGGAGTCTACACAATAAACAAGTTGCTGCGTTTGAAGGACTTCTAAAGCTCTAAAGCCTTTGTTGTTTGTAGGACTAGGTGGCTCGAAATTCAATGCTTATATAGTACTGACTGAATTTCTTCAATGCTATTAAGTATGAAACAACACAAACTACTTAAGTAGTCAGTCTTAATAAGAGTCTGCCAGCTGATAAACAAGTTTGTTTAAAAATTAAGGCTGGTGTCTAATTTACACTCTGTATGTATGTTACTGGCATCAGCACTACACTGGCTGCAATGCAAACTGTCAGCTGTACTATATAAGCTTTTATGTTAAAATTTTATAAAGTAGCATCACTAAGTCAGGAGAGAAAAAAACATGCTATAGTGAGTCACCTTGTAAAGCCTAGAGATTTAAAAGTCAAAGCTGTCTAATTGGATTTCTTGGGGTTTTCACATCATGTTATATGTCTTCACATATTAACGTCACAGGCTTCAGCTGGATGCTAAACATCTAAACGTCTTAAATGCAAAAACAATATTATACTGATGAAGATGCGATGACGATGGTAGATAATTCACTTACGTCTTTGGAACACATGCCCTTTGCCAAGCTTTGAACGAGTTCTATTTGAATACTCTTTCAGTCATAAGGAAAGGGGTCCACAGGACAACCGATGTTACAAAAAGGTTCTTCTGCACATTGCATGTAATTACACATTTCTACCAGAGGGGTCTCCAAATCATGAAATCAAGTTATAGAGGTATAAAACAGAGTTTGGACTAGCCAGTAGGTCCTGACCAGTGGTGGACAGTAAAGAAGTAAATGTAATTCGTTACTGCACTTCAGTAGTTTTTTGAGTATCTGTACTTTACTGAAGTTTGTCCATTTTGGGACTTTTTCCTTTCACTCCACTACATTTCAGAGTCTAATATCCGACTTTTTCCTCCACTACATTTTGAGAAATCTGTCGTTCCTTTTGGTTTCTGTGTGTATAAAAACGTAACATGTCAAAACGAAAGAAGCGCAAAGCCAGAGCACCAATCAGGGCCCAGCGGTCACTTTGTTTAGAGCTGGTTTTGACCTGTTGGTCATACCGACCCAGTGCAGCACGCGGTTCAACGTCAGCGCAGCAGCGTAAAACTTTGGGAGAGTCTGTTCAACATAAATGATGAACTAACCTAACTTTGTGTAAATAGAGCTCAATATAGAAATATGTCCACATATGCGGTCGAGACTGACGCGGCTTTTTTCTGAATTTCTACAAACACCATTTCATTTTATAGTAAATGAGTTTGGGCTGGTTTATGTTTATGAACAGACGCCTACAGATCAACATAGTAAAGGAGCTCATCTGTGATCCTGAGTTTAAAGCCAGTTTTTATTCCACTTAAACTTGGAACTAAGTTGTAAATAAATCTGAAACTGAAACTTTGCTTGTGTGTAAAAAGTGATTTCAGAGCCACTCGGTTCTCCCTGATGGAAACTGTTTACCTTCAGTGTTTTGTGCTTCTGATCATTTTAATAGACGTCAGCGTCACTAATTAATGACGTTCTATTAAAAGACTGGTTTACCAAGAGAGACGCTGGAGGACTTTCACCTGAAATGAGTTCATGAAGCCAGTCTGGTTATAAAAATATTTTACTTTTGATACTTAAGTACATTTGAAGGCAAATACTTCAAGTATGCCTTCCTCCCTCTCTTTTATATATGGCAAAAAAGCACGAGTTCATCTGACCTAAGAGAAAGGTAAGCTTGGATATCTCTCTGCTGACAGGTTGTGCTATGCTGTACTATTTCTATCTATCTGTGTCCAAAACTACAGATGATACACAGATGTAGTGTGTAAGTGATGGCCGTCCAATATGCTGTCTGAGAACAGAAACTCTTGTCTTGGTCTGACACAATAACCCACAAGCTGATTGCAACAAAGGACAGAGAGCATTTCAGCTTCCCTGCTTTCAGAGCCCTGTGGACTACATAAGGGTTACAACTCCAAAACGATGACATAACAGATGTTTGTCTTTTGGTTCTGCATGGTTTAGACTTGGAAGTACATTTCAGAAAGAGGATTTCCTCTTGACACAATATGACAAAGCAGTGTTGGACAGCAGTGGTGGTGGGCAAGGGAAGTCAGGCGGAAGGCTGAAGCGAGTGAATGTGGCACAGCTCCACCCGGCATGCCACTCTCTCAGTGGAAGCGGCCAAAGCTCTCTGGCCCCTGAACGGAGCGACAAGTCGGCAGTGCGAATCATATTTCTGGGGCCTTGCACTTTCCTGAGCCATGTGCGGCGGTGCAAATGCTTTACTCATAACCCTGTTTGTCACAGTCAGCAGAAGCGGAGCTCAGGGAGCACCACATAAGCTGGAGTGGAGCTGGGGCTTGATTATATGTTACTCTACTTGGGGCTGGACTAAACTGGCAAAAATCTTACACTCATTTTCCATATCCTTCGATATTGATTAGATTGAGATTTGATTAGAAATGATTTCGTTCAGGGTACATTTTGGTTTTCCATCTGAATTTTCATGGCCAAATCATAAGGCAAATTATTCAGTAAATGTATAAAAAAGGTCATTTTTTTTAGCTTCCCTCAAATGAACAGAACGTGTTTTATGATCATAAATTGTTATATTCTTACAATTTAATGCTGAAAGCCAAAAATCTTAGACACCCTTTGTATTATTTTATTGAAATAATTTTTAGAGAGCAGATCACTGAACAGAAAAATTGTGAGTTCAGCTTCTTTTATTATAAGGGTTTAAAATGACATCACCATCTATTTGACTGGAAAGAAGACGTTACAGCCTCATACGAGGCCCAGCTTCTAAATGTAGATTGTAAAATACGAAAGAATGAAGATATGAAGAATATGACGAAGTGCATTTTGGAACCACCGGTGGTCTCAAGGAATTGAAGAGGTCTGAATAGTATTTTGAACCCTGAAGAAAACGAAGGGTTTAGTCCGCTCCGCATCAGGTTTTTAGCAGCAATCCCTTCTTGCTCCAAGACGTTCTCCTTACACAGAAAATACATAGCTAGTTAACTTTCCTACTGACATGCTGGTTCAGGCTGTTGTGAGTGAATGGCTAGACTTCTACCAAGTGAAAGGTGCATATCATCACCTAGTTTACTGAAGCAACCTTTCAAAGTTTAAGCCTATGCCGCATCGAGGAGCAGCATGGCCTAATCATTGTGTATCAGAAGGTTTGAATAATTCTCATTTGCATTTTATGGCCCAGAGCAAGCTTTGCTGTACACAAACCCTCCATTTGAACATTTCACCACAGTGCATATGAGACAAATAAGATCACTTTCCATCTTCATCTTCCATCTTCCACTCATGACCTCGCATTTCATATTCATGATTAATCATACCCCTCATTTCTGGCTGCAATTCTAGGTCAAAACATCTCTAAACTTTCTGATGCAGAAAGTTCAGACAGAGCAAAAGCTGAATAGAGTGAGCAACGGCAGAATAATTATGAAACTGTCCCCTATTCCTGACAGGAAAGCTTCCGTTTCATCCTGCAGGAGGCAAACTACTGTGTGTCCAGTGCTCTGCCTCTCTTAAAAAAACTAGTGAACTGTAGTGACTACCAAAACCATCAAGAATGCTTTTCTCAACTGCTAGGGCAAATGTAAAAAGGCCACAGATAGAACAATGAGTCTATACTCAGGGGTCAACTCTCTTCAAAAGTAAGCAGAGTGTATTTGATGAGGTGAGGTGCTTTACCTCTGCCATTCCCATGTTCTCCCACTCCATGTATATGACAAAAACAACAGCTCATCTGACCTAAGAGACAAATAGACCTTGGATATCTCTGTGGCAACAGGCTGAGCTGTGCTACACCATTTCATCTGTGTCAGAAACTACAGATGAAATGTGTTCAGACTAAAGAAAAGATGGAGGTGACTAAAGGCCATTTAAGCTGTCTGAGACCAGCCATCTTTGTCTTGGATGAAATATAAGACATTCAATATGGCAGTAACTCTATTTCCCCTAATTCATCTAGAACATGCTCACAGTTCACACTGTTTACATTAACGTAACAGATTCCAATACACTTCCAGGTTCCCTCGAGACACCATAAGCAGCTTTCTCTCATTTTTCTCCACTTCCCCGCCATTAGCCACCCATCAAGAAGATCTAGTTTTAATCGCTAGACCACAGTCTTCAAGCACTGCTCTGTCTCAGACTTTTGTCACTGGGCTGTCTCCGGAGACTAAGACGGGATCTAGAAGGGGCCAAGGAGCTAACGGTTCCCTCTTCCTGGAAGCCTAAAGTGCGTGTGTGTGAAGGCACTCATGTAGAACATGTCTCTCTCCAGAGGGATCTCCCCACAGAGCTCTGACATGAGGAGACTGCGGCACACTTAAGGTTCATACTCTACATTACCTGCGCAAGCACTGAGAAAGCAGCGGCTAACAGCTAAATCTGTGCTTCCTTCAATTCATTAGTTCTATTTGTTTAGCGCAGAGTAGGAGGCAAATGGAAAAAGGAGATGGAAAACAGCAATGTATATACCAGCAATAACAAATACCTGGCAGTGCAAAACACACAGAAAAAAAATACACCCATATTAATTCCCTCTTTCGAGTTGGGGTTGTTTTCGTGGCAGAAAACAAAGCGGCACAAAATCCCACGGGAGCGAGAGATGCATCATTTCTTTGTCGCCGCCAAAGACATGGAGATCTATGCAACGTATGCCTGGCATCCCCAGAGCACTCGGAGAACAAATATTATCCCAAGTCCAATTGGCTTTGAAATGCAAACGCACAATTATGCCTTCCCCATGCCAACTGTTGCAAAGCCTCTTAATTGCATTCTTCCTGGGGTTTCTTGTTTACACATGATCCACAACATCCCCTTTTTGGCATAGGCCAGCAGTGTGGCCCTCACAAGTGGAGCTTTTGTAGACCAGATAAAGAGGAGCCGCTAGATTGTAAATGAGGAAGGCATCGCAAAAAGAAATCACTGACATCAATGATATCTGTTTGCTTCTGGACCTTGTTTGGACATAAACGACTTCGACCAGCAACAGGCCTCAGCACCTTATTATTTCACTGCTACACCTACTCACTTGTCCAGCAAATCCTGGGCACCCCTTCGAGTGCTCTCATGACCAGGGTTTAGGTCAGCCTGGAACTGCACAACTGACCAAAAAGTCATAACATCTGAATCTTTAGTTTGGATGTTTTCTGTTGCCATAGGCAGAGAAGAGTTTCCATAGAAACCCAAACCTCTCACACTTTCCTTCTTGTTACTAATGCTTAATGGCTGCTTCCTTGTGGTCAAATCGGAGCGTCTAGGCTGTCCTCCTCCATGATGCCATGACGTGATGTGAGTGGGTGAGGATGGCGGTAGGTAGGGGTATGGCATTACAGTACCTGGAGCAAACCCAGTGCTCATTTGTGTGCGTATATGAGTGCGGGATGAAGGAAGAAATCACCACCTCTCACAGTTCCGCCTCAATGCTGAGGAGGAAAGGGGAAGAGGGCGCAAGCGCACCAATCAATATTCTTGAGAGACCGCCCCTCCCACACACTCTCTCTCCTGCCACTCGCTTCCTGCACTGCGATTGGATGCAGGGGCCTGCGCCACATGACCTTCAGCGTGGCCAGCAGGGACCCGCCCCCTCGCCCGCCTCGTCGAGATGAGGGCGCGTCACATCCATCTCTGTCAGCCGCTAGCAGCTTCGCCATTCATCAGCTGGAACGCCCGACAGCAATGCTAGAACACTGGGAGCACACACACATAAACTCTGGCGTACATAGCCTACTCAAGCATATACACATGCACATGCTAACAGTTGAACCTAAAATTACTTGGAAAATGTGCATGATAGGCCTGCACGATACTGACAAAATTCCATATTGTGATTATATTGCTAGATATTATAATAGCAATATACACAGCAATACATCGGTGAACCCCTGATGTAACGCTGACAACATCTTGATAACATTTTCTATAAAAAACTACTGGATCATTCTCACAAAAAAGCCCTAATCCATGACAAATATATATCTGAGTGTCGATCTTCACATAAATATACAATCTGAACAATCTGTCTCTTTTAAAGTTTTTTTACCCGAATTTTCATCACCATAGTGTGTACACATAACTGCTCCCAGTATTCAACTTTATTTATTTACATAAATAAAAAGAAAAAACTCATCAGTTGTCAATGTGTTGTTGTAAAATTGCAAAATACTATATTTTGTAAAATATGTATTTTAATTATTAGCTTTAAAATACATGCTTTCATAGCATTTTACAGAACACAAAAAACATTTAGCATTATTTATAGATTCATCTTCAAATCTTCAGTAATGAGAATGTACTTTAATTGGAAAATGTCAATAAAATCTATTTATTTACCTAGACAAGCATCACTACGGCTTTTATCCAAAAAGTATTAAGTTCAGTCACTTTAAGTTTAAAAAACTGTCACGTCCCCTGTATTTGACATGTTAATGACAATAACCCTAATCCTTAACAATGAGCTATTATTGATTGAAGCACTTAAGATGAGCATCTAAAAGTAGGCCATCATGCTAAATCTACTCCCAACATCGCAGCTAACAACATGACATCACAGTGTGACTAAGTGCTTTCTCAGAACAGATTAGTTACAGGATCATACCAATTCATTCTTTTTTACTACCTGATATTCTGTCCAGCATTTTCTGCTGATATCAGTCTGATACTCATATCTAAAATTGGTGCCTAATTTTGACCATAATAATTTAGGTTTGCTAAACCAGGTGAATGTCTCGATTCATTAAAACATCCACGCATACAAGGAATATTTACAATTTGGTCAAAGTGCTCACAAAACATCACAAAAAAATATTCATCAGTGTTCCTCACAAATAGGCTATACTTTCCACCCAGCCAAGATTTGTCCTATTTTAACAATGTCCACTTTCCATTTTGTGGGAGAGAAAATATTTGATGTTTTTATAAATAAACAATAGCGCACATTGTCACTGATGCAAAGCATCACTTTTTTCTGAGGTCCTGAAGTTCATTAGGTGCTTCTCCTCTAAAACATGCTTTATTCAAATCCTCACATGAGTAAACAAAGAGTTTGTGTATCTGTTTATTCATAAAACCTCCCTTGATTCTCTCTTCAGGTTTGATTTAGACCTGTGGGAGACACTGATTTGTGGTTTGTTGGAGTTTCTTCAGCATATTGCAACCTACTGGGATATCAGTATTGTTAAGAGCAACATCAATGATTACCAAATGTTATATTAAGAAGTAATAGTATGCAAAATAAACTTCCCAGAGAAAAAAGCATAAACATCTTTATTTCTGCAAACTAACAGGGCAACGGATCTGTTGCATCTGCCCAAAATACCACTGCTAAGTGCGTGTAATGAACACATTAAAACGCATATTATGTTAAATTACCACAGCCGCTACCGTTACATGTATATTCATAGAACTATAAGCCCAGAGATCACTCTGATCAATAGGATTAGCTGCTATGCTAATGCAAACAAAGCGCTTTGTAATCCCGTCCAAACGGCAGTATTACACAAGCTTTTCTGTCTTCATGTGTAAACAGCAATCTATCATCAGATGACAAACAGCACTGAATGCTCACAAGCCTCTCTGTATCGCCAGTTCACTGTAAACACATCAGTGAATTTAAACAGTGAGACTTCAATAATCACTCCAAACAGGCACTTCAAACATGGCTAAAGTGTTTAGATGTAGAGCAGATCCCATGATACAGGATGAATCAGGAGACTACGCTCACAGTACAATTACATAATTCTCCAAAAACGTCAGAAATTTACATATTCTGAACCATCGTCACAGCAACATTCAGCTAATATTCTGTTTTGAAACTCACTCCATGCTTTCGTATGTGGCACTGAAATCCGATACGGATCCGATCTGCGGCAATGCGACTCAGTCTGAACAGCCAGATCGGAAATCATGCGATCTTTTACGTCACTCCTACTCAACTTTCATCAATTTCTCTCTGCTGAGACTCAAACATTTAGGCTGATGTTTCTGTACCAAATAAATAGAAGATAATTATCACAACCGCTCTGTGTTTGTAGAGGTATTGAACGAGATGTCCGAACACGGCCGGAGCAGACTGAGGCTGCAGCGTCAAATAAAAAGTTTCAAGAATTCGAGGACACAAACCAAAGAAGTGGCTGAATAACAGGCCCTTTTTACGGCGAACTCAAACACACTGTGGGTGATGAGCCCAGCAGTTGGAACTTCATAACTTCATCGCTCCTGTGATGCTGGCAAAGATGAAATTGAAAGCTCTGGGAATGACTGGACTTTGCTGGACGTCATGACTGTCTACCTTGATTGAGCCGCGTGAAGCACTGTTCTTTTGAGCATGCAGGTCGGTTTAGGAGCTGGTCTGTTCAGACTGATGTCTGATGACATGCAGATAAAAGATAATGTGAACAGCCAAACAAAAATAATCAGATTTGGGCCACTTTTTCCTGCTGTGTAAACGTAGCCTATGAAACTAAGTTGCTCTAAACAGGTCAAATGTAGCAGCACAAAAAATGACTTCTGGTGAGGTGGTTAACAAGAGTGGTTCTAGGGACATCTGAGTGGTGCAACTGGCTAAAAGGATTATGCTCCCGTCATCCATAAACCGAGACAGGTCAACTGGCCCTAATGCTGTATAGGAGGGAAAGATGGCTCAGTTGAAAAGGTACAAATTCAGTTTTTAGGTCTAAATGTGACTTCTTTCAAAGCTGTGTGAACACAAAAGTCAAATCTTTTAAAACCACGTCCGAGTCGCTTTTCATATAAGGTTAGGAAAGTGTTTGGACAGCTGTTAAAAGCAAGAATTTTAACAGACTACACATTCTGAAAAGTGGAGACACATATATGCATGCACATATATATCAGTGTGGTCATCCTCCGGTGTGAACAGCTGGTCAATTGCCTTGATTAGCCTTAACATGATGATGAAAAGCATGGGTCCTTTTAAAGTAATGAAAGATATGAGTTTACAAATACAAATATGAGCCATCAAGGAAGCATAAAAAATGTACACTATGGTATAATTCAAATTTCTGATGGTTCTAGTATTTATCACAGTAAAGTGTAGTTATGTATATTAAAAAAACTATTTTCTATATTCTGCAATGTACACTAACTTTTAATAAGAACCATGTTTAACAAATATAGTAAATCTAAAATAATTTTATTGGGTAAAAGAATAAAAACATTGATATGATTGATTTAATGAGACAAAATAAGCTAAATACACTGCTAAAAAAAATAAAGGGAACACTCCAATAACACATCCTAGATCTGAATGAATGAAATATTCTCATTGAATACTTTGTTCTGTATAAAGTTGAATGTGCTGACAACAAAATCACACAAAAATCATCAATGGAAATCTAATTTATTAACCAATGGAGGCCTGGATTTGGAGTCACACACAAAATTAAAGTGGAAAAACACACGACAGGCTGATCCAACGTTGATGTGATGTTCTTAAAACAAGTCAAAATGAGGCCCAGTATTGTTTGTGGCTTCCACGTGCCTGTATGACCTCCCTACAACGCCTGGGCATGCTCCTGATGAGGTGGCAGATGGTCTCCTGAGGGATCTCCTCCCAGACCTGGACTAAAGCACCCGCCAACTCCTGGACAGCCTGTGGTGCAACGTGGCATTGGTGGATGGAGCGAGACATGATGTCCCAGATGTGCTCAATCGGATTCAGGTCTGGGGAACGGGTGGGCCGGTCCATAGCTTCAATGCCTTCATCTTGCAGGAACTGCTGACACACTCCAGCCACATGAGGTCTAGCATTGTCCTGCATTAGGAGGAACCCAGGGCCAACCGCACCAGCATATGGTCTCACAAGGGGTCTGAGGATCTCATCTCGGTACCTAATGGCAGTCAGGCTACCTCTGGCGAGCACATGGAGGGCTGTGCGGCCCTCCAAAGAAATGCCACCCCACACCATTACTGACCCACAGCCAAACCGGTCATGCTGAAGGATGTTGCAGGCAGCAGATCACTCTCCACAGCGTCTCCAGACTCTGTCACATCTGTCACATGTGCTCAGTGTGAACCTGCTTTCATCTGTGAAGAGCACAGGGCGCCAGTGGCCAATTTGCCAATCTTGGTGTTCTCTGGCAAATGCCAAGCGTCCTGCATGGTGTTGGGCTGTGAGCACAACCCCCATCCGTGGACGTTGGGTCCTCATACCATCCTCATGGAATCGGTTTCTAACCGTTTGTGCAGACACATGCACATTTGTGGCCTGCTGGAGGTCATTTTGCAGAGCTCTCCTGGTAGCGCCTCCAGGCTCTGGACACTACGCTGACAGACACAGCAAACCTTCATGCCACAACTCTCATTGATGTGCCATCCTGGATGAGCTGCACTACCTGAGCCACTTGTGTGGGTTGTAGAGTTGCTATCACGAGTGTGAAAGCACCACCAAAATTCAAAAGTGACCAAAACATCAGCCAGAAAGCAGAAAGGTACTGAGAAGTGGTCTGTGAAAAATCGTCGCAATTAGATTTTTTCCTGAATCATTCAGCCCAAGTACAGACTGAGATGCCTTTCTCCTTGTACAGAGAACCAGGCCAAGAGACCATGGCATTACTTGAAGCAGCTGGCTGAGGAGCGCTGTGCACAAAAAGCTGGCTTGTCTCTAAGTTAGGCTAAATTCTAACAGCTAATCCAAAGAGACTCACCACAGGACATGTGATACCATGTTTTGTACTGTACATTGCTTTATCTTTTAATATAAAGGTACAAAATTCATTCCATATGATGAACACACATATTTCCCACAACTAACTGAGCAGTAAAACACAAAAACAATCGCAATTAAAAACTACGCAAATCAATATATATGCAAAACCAACCTATTGCGACCACTAATCAAACACACCGCTGTGAAATGAACAATCTGAAGGGAAAGAAAGAAAAATAAAGCAGTTTTGCCTTATAGCAAAAACGAGCGCTTCATTTCTTTTTCCAGAAGCCGATACAGTATCACCACCTCCCAAATGAGTCTGACTCATCTGGGCTTTGAATTTGAAGGACGGGAATGATAAGTCTCTCCGAGCATTAGTCTGACAAAGTGTGCAATGAAAACAACATTGGAGAGGGGAGGGGACTGGTCTGCAAGTGGCGACCACAAGACATATTTATTTTTAATTGCTTTGCGCCCTGTTTTTAATTTCTGGCCAGTGACATTAAAATGCATTTTCTTTTTATTTTTTGAGAGGGAAAACAAATGGAAATGCATTAAGGTCTGGGTGGGTGGGAAAAGAAACGTGACTGAAATGTAAAAGGGGAGGCCGGGACCGAGCGTTCCAACAAAAGAAACGCCGTGGTTGTAATCCCTACATTAGCCACCCTGTCAAGCCACTAATAAAAATAAGGCCTAGACAGAAGTATGTTTGATTTAAAGCCATTTTAAAGGCCCTCTAAAAGGAGCAGCAGTGCGTGGCTGCTTTTTTTCTCCTTCCTTATATTCAGAACTGTGCTTCACACTGTCTGTCTAGCCTCCTCAGCGTGCTGTGCTGTTATTCTGTGAACAATACTGTTTGCTGTTCTGCCATGCTTTAGAGGTGAAAGAGAAGATTGAGGTTTATAGCAACATCAAGTACTCAAAAACGCCCTTCAGTACATGAATAGGAGCAACTGTAAAGTGACCCATATCCAATCAAGAGCATAAATGCGGAGAAGGAAAAATAGAAAAATACAACTCTGGAGCAGAAGCCAAGCCCGGAGACTTTAACGTTTAAGGCCGTTCTGTGTGAGCCGAATGGCTTGTAGTCTTTTTCACGGTTCTACCTGAAGCATAAAGGTAAAGCAATGGTGTCGTTTAATGCCCATTAAAAAACAAGCAACGTGTCTGGTCCCTTTTGTGAATGGATATTATCCCCCCATCAGAGCCATGAATGTGTTTACTGTCCTTGAAAGAGGAACTCGAAAGCGCTGAGCAGGCTCCCTCCCTCTAGGACATTGTTTGATCGCTCTTGGAGTGACATTTGGTTAATGAACAAAGGTGTCCCTCCATTCTCCCCGGAGAGGGGAGCTGAACCGATCCAGCACCGGTGACACTCAGACAGAGGAAGACTTTTTTTTTTCCCGCAATAAGGCTTCAATCGAGCACGCAGGGTACCATGCTCCTTTGCCTAGTGTGTGCTTCAGCTCTTTAACCTCCACGCTGTTGGGCTGTTAATGGGGCCAGAACCCCTGGGCCCTGGGCCCCTGTTTCCTTGAGACGCTCCGCTGAGGCGCAGAACCTGGATTGGGCCTTTTATCAGTGGTGTGAGGTAGCAAGAATAGGGGAGGTGTACGGAAAAGGGGTTGACAAGTGCTGACCTCCATTGACAGGTGGGCAGATTGAGGGCCGAGATTAGCTCCACTCTGCTGCCGAAAGAAGGGCCTGCAAGACACATCAGCCAGGATGAACAACCACACTGTGTCACTGTGTCAAGCCTGCTAGCTTCAGACACCAGCAGGGAAATGCATCAGAACCCAGTGCCTGTGGCGAATCGCCCTGGAACAAAACTCTATGTTTTGATCACGCATTATTTTACACATTATAACATTGTGTGTATTTCTTATTTAGACTGACTAACAATGGTTGGTAAATGTAGTTTTACAGGGGAATGGTGTGATATGCTATGTAGGGGTGCAAATCTCCAACCTCTTGACGTATGAATTAGACTATTATTAGTTTACAAGATGACAGAAATATATAAGCTTTGTTTGGATTTTTACAGTTGAAATTTTATTTGACACTTTGAGGCCGACACAAACCACATGGCTATTTCTTCCTTGTTTTGTATTAATAATGTCATTTCTGAATGCTGTTGTTGCATCTGATATGTGAAGAACTGGATCTAACCAAGCCAAAAATATTGACATTTTTTATTCAGGTTGTGTCACAAACTGTACTTTTGAACCAAAAAAGTCAGTCACCCTGTATCGTTTCTCTGATTAATTAAAACAATAATAAGCATTTACTGATCTGAAAAATGAACTTGTGCACTCATTGGAAAAAAAACAGGGTGCCTCCAACAATAAAAGAATATATGTGTATATTTGATATTTGATATGGTGATAGGAAAAACACAGTAGCACACAGAAAGCTCTGGTGCTACATGCTGAAATTCATAAATTGATTTTACTGCTGCCAGCGGGGATGTGTTCCTCTTTTTTTGGGCCCAGTATCAAGCTCAACAGCTTCATGCTGTTAATCAACAGAACACAAGAGGTAATGTGGTACTGTGGATAACATCCCAGATGCTACATCTCATCATAAAGAGATCTTTATTTGGACAGCCTACAATAGACCATCTTCAGTTCAAATTATCAACAAACTATGTGATGAAACTATCTAACTCTCCCCAATAGCAACACCAACCAGTGAAACACCCCAGTGTCGCTGCTGGACTAATAGTCCACCAACTAAAAATATTCAGCCAACAGCGTCCTGTGATCACTGATGAAGGACTAGAGGATGACCAACACAAACTGTGCAGCAGCAGATGAGCTGTCGTCTCTGACTTTACAAGGTGGAGTGACAAGGTAGGAGGGTCTAATAGAGCGGGCAGTGAGTGGACACAATGTTTAAAAACTCCAGCAGCACTTCTGTGTCTGATCCACTCGTACCAGTGCAACACACACTAACACACCACCACCACATCAGTGTTGCTGCAGTGCTGAGAATGATACACCACCCAAATAGTACCTGCTCTGTGAGGGTCCCAGGGGGTCCTGACCACTGAAGAACAGGGTAAAAGGGGGTAACAAAGTATCAGAGAAACAGATGGACTACAGTCTGTAACTGTAGAACTACAAAGTGCAGCTATACAGTTAGAGGAGCTGATAAAATGGACAATGAGCGTAAAAACAAGGACATAATGTTTTGCCTGATTGGTGTGTTTGCTGTAATCAGATATAAAAACACAGGTAAAACATATTCAAGCAATCAGGTTGCGTGGTCGGAACTAACTCCTGTATATCTCGGCCATAAAGTCAATATACTTCACTAAATAGAATTATAATTCTATCCTTCCATCCATCCATTTTCTAAGCCATTTCTCCCTCAGTGTTCCGGGGGGTGGGGGGGGGGGGTGTGGTGGTTGTGGGGTGTTCCGGGGCTGAAGCCTATCCCAGCAGTCATCGAGCGGAAGGCAGGATACACCCTGGACAGGTCGCCAGTGCATCGCAGGGCAGACAGACACAGACAGTCACTCACACCCAGGGAAATTATAATTCACTATAATCAATTCTAACTTTCCAAAATCAATCACCTCTGATCGAGGCATCATGACTGATCGACGCATTTTTGCACCCCTACCCGTCCCACAGTGGCAAAAACACATGAAATGACAGAGCAAGCTGTAAGAGTTGATCAAATTCTCTCACTGATATTGATTCCGAACTGCCAGCATTGCAAAAACACCATTACGAGCCACTGAGGTCAAATTTAATTTACCCATATTGCTTTCCAATGCCGTCTGATCACCGGGCCAACATGCACATGCTTATAAGCACTCTCGAAGGTAATCTGTCTGCTCCTTACAATGAAAAGCTCACTGACCTCATTGTCATTGCTCATTGGCACCTACTAGCATTCACATTAGCCATGGCTATGGCAAGGGACCCATTCAGATTTCAGAGTGCTGCGCTCAACTCGAGCCAAAGTCACTCGCACTCAGTCACACACTCTGACTCTCTCAGGGAGTCAGATGAATCGGGGACAACAAAGCGTGCAACAAGTGCGTCTCGTTTAGCTGTGTGCCGAGGACCCCCGTCGAGCTGGGGCGCCTTTTGAAGATGCCTATCACAAACTTCTCAAACCTGTCAGAGAAACAGAGCTCAATTTACACACACACACACACACACACACACACACACACACACACACACACACACACACACACACACACACACACACACATACACAAAACGCATCACCTGCCTGAGAAAAGTCCCAGACACATCCAGTCATACAGCGTTTAAATATGCTCATCACACCTCTGTGAAGTGTGACGCCCGTGCCTGTCTTTTATTCAGTAAGTAGCTGGGAATAAAAAAACGGAAGAGTGGAAAGGAACATCAAAGCCCCCAGAGTGGTTTGTACATGCTGTTCTTTTCTTCTCATTGTTATTGCAGGTGATGCTGGGTCATAAAACACAGTTAATGTGAGAATGGAGTCATCTCATGGACTGCTAGGTCTCAGAAGAGCTACAGAGTCCCGACTTGAGTCGTATGGGTCATTAACCTTTGCATAATTCACAGCAAATTTAAGTTTTTGGTTAAAATATTAAACTTTAGAAGTCAGCCAGAAACAACAATAGCATGGTGTAAATTGATATTAATTGTTTCTCACTAGGCCTGGGCCATGGGGTGATGTAATCAGATACCAGTTTTTGAAAAGAGAACTCACAAAGTCAATTTGACGCAATTTTACAGCTTGTAAATAATATTAAATACCTGGTACATGTAATAGATCCCTCTTTAATGTTAAAGCAATAGATTATAATGGGAAAAAATCATTTAGGCCACCATAGAGTAAATTTTCTGTCTCTGCTGCAAGTTGTCCAGGATGCTACGTACCGTCTGAGAAAAATTCTCTGCCTTTTCTGTACAGCTTAAGTGTCTAGATGATTCAAATGAACTGTAAAATTATGAAAAATATTTACTGGATTGCCACAGTCATATATCGCTCAATTCCCAAGCACATTTTTTTATAATAACAGCACCTCATAACACATGAGGACATGGGTTTGGAACTTGCTTATCCCCTTGGCCCTATGATTATATATACACACTACGGTCTATGTTTAAAATCATTTAAGTGCATTTATGCTTGTATAGAACACCAGAAACTATTAGAGTAAGTGATGTGAACAGATATTAATAAAGTAAAAATGAACAAGAATTTATTGTTTTAAAACAAATTGATGACATGTCCTGAGTTAGAGCAAAGATTTCTTCTCGTTGCCCCACCCATCACACAGATTTATTAAATTCTGTCAACAGAACACCTGATTTAACTTAATTTTTTAACCAAACATAAAATTAGCAAAATAATTGTTTACAAATAACAATATTCTGCCACAAAAAGAAATATGGAAATAGCTGAATGAACAGGCTCAAGATCAATTAATGTTACTGGCATTTATTCTAGTATTAGTGTTTTAATGCTTTGGCAAATATCATTTTAACTCATATGTCTACATGTTTGCACAGTACTGTTTATATAATCAATAATATTGCAAAAAATAATTGCAATTATTTGTACATATCTCCCAAGCTTATTTCTTGCTCACAGCTCACTGAAAAAAAGTGGAGATTAAATACATTTTCTTAAATGAAAGGTCATTTTTCATGACATAAACACAAACAGTGTATAAACCGAATATAAATGTGACTCAACTGAGTAAAACACTACGCAATAAATATTGCATAATTACATTTGGACAGCATGGAAAACTGACAACTTCTGACTCACAACTTCTAAGAGTTTATTTAAGAAAGGGGCCCTCACGGACTGTTCGGTATGCATGGGTCATCGCGTTCTGTGAAGTTTGCGGGGAATGTAACTTTTTGGTCAGAATATTAAGGACTTTTCTGCGTGTTAAATCCGTGGCTAAAGAATAGGTTAAGATTTTTATTGTGCTACTGCTTCACTTGCCATTTCCCTCCCGTGATTATTTGCAAGGAAATGAAGACTCGATGCTTGAACGAGAATTAAAATCTAATCTGGGAGCTACAGCCTGGCCTTCGCTGATGAGCCAGTGGCTATGCATCACTGACACTACCATACTCCCTATTCCTATTATACTAAAACACAAGCACTCTTCTACTTGCTGTTTCTCCCTCCCTCCCATTCTCCTCTCCCACTCTACTTATCTATTTCCATTACCCCTCAACTGTCTCTCCACCCCATCCTTCTCTCAGACATTTTCTTGGACATGCAAGCGGCTGTGATTCTTTTTGTACTTATCTGTCATTCATCCCACTTGATTAATTATGTAACATGGCTCTTTCCTGGCCTTGCCATCAGACTTATCCCATTCCAGAAGAGTCTTTCTGAGCTGCTCAGACTCTTTTTAACCTGCTGAGTCTGACAGAAAACCTCAGGGAGTGAACGCGCCTGTTTCTAACATTACCGCTCCAGTTAGCTTCGGTACAAATCACAAATAACAGCGGTTTAAACGAGTGCTGGTTGCCAGCGATATTGCACATTCTTGTGCACTCTGGAGTTCATTACTTGCATCTACAAGCAAAAGCACATTGCTCCAGAGTACTTAATCGGATCAGTGCCAAAGAAAGAGATGTATGAACAATTATTGATCAGGTTAGGTTAGTAAGAGTAATAGATGAACTGTGATACCCCTCCGCAACCCTAGGCAAGGCAGCCAATGAGAATTCCCAGTATATTAAACCACTTTTGAAGGCAAGTGTCTATGTTAAGGGATAAATATTGTAACCTCATTTATCTAAAATTGTAAAAAAAAAAATAATATTAGAATTTCCCAAATGAAAAAATGAAAACAAGGTTTAACATTCTATGGCTTTCAATGAATACATTTTACTTTGGAGCAAAATAAATAAATGTAACCCCTTCAAACCCCAGGCTTGTTACACACTAAGGCCAGAAACATACTTCACACAAGGACGCAAACGCAGACACTTCGAGCTACGCAGACAGGGTTTCGCATGTGGTTGCGTTGAAAAATGTGTCACGGAGCATTTCATAACGCAACTGCAGTCTGAGCATTAATTACAGCAAGGGGCACTATAACGACAGCCAAGCCTGACCAAGTGGTCTCACACCGTCAGCGTGTTTTCTCCACTGCCATAGCAAACGAGCAGTTGAGTCTCATGCAAAGTTGGCTTACGTAAACATAAAAATATCATACATTATCGCACTTCCGTTTCAAGAGAAGAGGTAAAGCAGCTCACTCTCCTCTACTGTCCACGTTTAGCTGTTGAGGCTGCTGGAATAACATTAGATCCCTGTCCGATTTGCCCTCTATCGCCCCCCTTTAGTACTGAGTGTTTTAACCATCAAAGCAATGCAATAACTCACGGTGAGTTTGTACAGAAGAACTGAGAGTTTGCAGTGTGTTGAACGAGTGCTGTCATTTGCATTCGCGTCCTTGTGTGAAGTATGTTTCAGGCCTAATGCTCATTATGCAGTAACTACAGGGGCTTCAATGCAAACTGGCTGAGCTATTCTTAGCTTATAGAAATATGTAATAAAACTTTGGGCCTGTCGTCAGGTAATGTTAAAACAAGAATTTTTTCCCCGTTTATCACAACCTAATGACAAGGTTCACAGGTAAATGGGGCTTGATTTGACCCAATTCCTTAATCCTCAAGTTATAGCAAGACTTTTCAAATCCATAACAGTTTTTCGTGACGGCTGAATCACACGAAGGAAAATGAACTTGCAAGGCAGTGCATTTTTTGTCTCGTCCCACTCTACTAGCCTAATGCTCGACTAGGTATTTAGCCACACAAGGTGTTGTTACTGTTCGGAAACATGACACCTGTCACATAACGCTGATGCAAATATCTGCGCAGGCATTTTGGTGCAATTTGGGGAAATCCCACAGATCCTTTCTCCCATAATTATCAGCCAGTCAAATCACACACAAATTACAATTGGCTTCCCCTGGCAAAATTAATCTGGCTCAAAAAGGGCTCAAGATGAAACTGAATATACACATATTCAAATCACCACAGCCATCCCTAATCTATATGCAGATCAATACATGCCGGGGACAGTCACCTTCATCCATGAACTGGTCCTGGTTGGTCTGAGAACACTTCTGCGCATTCTTACCAGAAGGGAGGAGTTAGCGGAGCAGCCCTCAAACAGCCGCACATCTGGGCACAGATGAAATATTCAACTCCAGGTCCTCTCCACCGGGGGGAGGGCGTCATCTCACCTTCTGTGGCGTTAATCATTCATCAATACCCACACGGAACATCCAGCACAACAGGGGCTCCGTGGAACTGAGGAGATCATCTCTGAACAAGTAAGGGTATGTGTGCAAACAATGGCAAAGGCTGCTAAATATGCAATGAGAAAGGCCATGTTTCTCTCCAGCATAAAGCACTGCTCAGTTCTTCTGGGGCTTCGGTGTCTACATGCATACAGAACCAGCCATAAATGTAAACACTTAGAACTCAAGAGGATCAGTGCTTTCTTATTGCCATGTCATCCTTCAACCCCAACATTCTCCAACAAACATCAACAAACCCAAACGCTCGGTAAGTGTGCTGTACCTATTTGTGATTGTTAGGAGAAAATGTTCTCTCCTGCTCTAGAGCTTCCTCTCTTGTTCTAGAATGTTCCCCAATATTCATACTGTTCTGGAATGGTCTCCTTCACTTATACTTTCCTCCAGTCATTCATACTGTTGTGGAATATTCTTCTCATTCACCACCATCTAGAATGTTCTCCCCAATTCTTACTGTTCTAGAATATTCTCATCCACTTGATCTGCTCTAGAATGTTCTCTGCATTCACACCCCAACACAAGTCAGGCCCGTGGCACAATCCTATTCGGCCCATAAAATTGTTTTTAATTTTCTCTTAATAGTAGCCCATTTCACCATGAACTGCACTGCAGTTCCCAGCATGCAGTGCAGCATAATGTGTGCCCCCCCTGCCCAACTACGAACTATAGGACAGCACCACAAAAACAAAAACAAAAAGATGTCAGGTGTCCAGTTCAAGCAAATGTGCAGTTCTAATAAACCTACTGTAAATTGGGGCCATTTAAAGAGTTTTAACAGTGATCTGCAGTTAAAGTAGACTATTGTTTTATATTAAACAAACACACATCTTCCAAGCCACTTCTCCTTCTGGATTGCAGTGGGGGACGGGGGGACGGGGGGGCTTTGGGGGGTGCTGGAGCCTATCCCAGCGGTCATCTTTCAGAAGGCAGGATACACCCTGGACAGGTCGCCAGTCCATTCGCCAGTCCAGACACATTCACTCACACACCCACACCTAGGGGCAATTTACCATATCCAGTTGGCCTGACTGCATGTCTTTGGATTGTGGGGGGAAACCGGAGTATTATATTAAACAATTATATTATTTTTGAATCACTCAAGTATTCTGTGCCTGTTTTTTTGCCATTGTAGTTTTGCAATATTTTGAACAAACAATGGCCAGGTGGGGTCATGACAAAATGTTAAAGTAAACCCACATCTGGCCCACAGATTTGTCAAGATGTTTAAATATATTTTTAATATATAGTTTTTTATATATATATATATATATATATATATATATATATATATATATATATATATATATATATATATATATATGTCCATCCACAGGTGTCTAGAATATACTCCTCCATTCACCCTGTTCTAGAATGTTCACTCCAAATCACACTTTTCTAGAATGTTCTCCTCATTTATACTGCCTCATTTGACTTTATTCCAGAACAGAAAGGCCCTTCATAAATAAAAATTATTATTATTATTATATTAGTAGTAGTAGTATATTCACATTACAACATATTACAACTCTTACACATTAATTTATTAAGCGGTCACAGAGGTGACCATTCTCACAAACTCAAAACCATCTTGTTGTAATGTAGCGATGACTGTGGATTACGATTACGCCTACACTTCCCAGAATGCGCCGGCGTTCCCGCAGGGGAGGTTTAATGGAGGGGCTCATTAACCTTGGGGAGTTGCTTTAAATGCCAATAGTTTTAGCTGACACCACAAAAGAGCTGCAGAAAAAGGGGTCTCTCCTCTCACTTCTACATGCAAATTGCTTTCTCAAAAGGAAATTATTTCCCGGGGGCTGAAAGCTATTAATCTCAATTCTCTGCTCGTCAAATTGTTGCACATAATAACATATATAGAACAGCTCATGATGTTTATCTCAAATGACATCCCATTATGGGATAAAAACATACTTTTTTTTACTTAGTTTTGTCTCACACAAAAACCGTCAGCTCCCTTGAATGTTAATGTAGCTCCACATAAGGTATTTACAACCGCAGCGTTAAGGGCTATTTTAACTGCAACCCTCATGGCTTATTTGATGAGGCTGCGCATATGCTGTATCTTTTGTAGAATTACAGTACATGCCTTTTATTCAGGGGCAGTCATGGGCTGGAGGTTAGGGAACCAGCCCTGTGACCGAAAGCTCGCTGGTTTGATCCCCTCAGCTGACGGTCCATGACTGAAGTGCCCTTGAGCAAGACACCTAACCCCCAATTGCTCCCCAGGCACCGTGGATAGGGCCGCCCACCGCTCCGGGCAAGTGTGCTCACTGCCCCCTAGTGTGTGTGGTCACTAGTGTGCGTGCATGTGGGTGTTTCACTGCATGGATGGGTTAAATGCAGAGGTCTAATTCCACAGTTGGCAAAATGGTTCTAAATTCTTCATTAAACCCTTCAATTTGAGGGCAGAAATTATCTATGCATAATTTTACAGATTAATCAAGGAATAAGGGTTTTGAAAAAGGCAAAACAATAAAAACGGACTTTCTGAAACTGTCATAAATACTAACAAACTGTTCTAAATTGATGAACTGTAAGACTCCAGTCAAGGCGATTATTTGCCTGGAATGCCACCAACAGTCAGCTCCAGTTTAAGGCCAACACCAACGTCAGTGCTGTTTAATTAACTTGCTATGAGACATTGGTGGTTTAATTATACATCACAGGACATATGCGTGCTCTAGTGGAATAACAACTCACAGGACTGAGTGCTCTAAGGTTGGCTATAACGGATGAGACACCATTGATATATGCTCCCTACAATGTAGGGACTATGTAATTTAAAAAGATTGCAGTGAGTGAATAACCGATAAATGAGGAAGCTGTAAACACTGATTCAAGATTTATGTGTATAAATAAGTAAAGAAGTAAATATGGTGAAGGGACAGTGGACCACGCTACCACTTTGAATGCTAAACTGTAATCAACAGGCAAGTGCGCACCATAGCCAAGGCCAATAATGTGGCGAAACTTCATTATCTCCGTCAGAATGATAATCGGTCAGTTAGTGCTCATTTCAGCCTCCAACGGAACGCAAAGCACTTTCCCAAACAACGGGGTAGATTCACCGCAGTAAGGAACATGGCAAACATTTAAAGGGCCTCCTCTTTTCATTACTTATCAGACTGTTATCACATTAGTCCTTCGGTCGGGGTGCTTTGGACGGCTGATCAGTATCTGGGAATCGTTTGCGGATAAACCCATGGTTTTTTCGTTTTGCAGTGTTGGCACATGGCACGAGGTGCAGCGTTGCCAGCGAGGTGCGGCACAGATGCCTTCTGTCGTAATCTCGCTGCCCCATCAGTGCCCAAATTAAAACAGCGGATGGGAAATTGGATTTCCAGCGTCCCACCTCAGCAGGAATATCTTCCCTTTGTCTTAAGGACATTAGGCAGTGAGCCCCCCTCTCTAAGCTCCTTCGTGAAAGATCCATTAATAACCCTGGGTGGACAGACTGGCAGGTGGCCAAGCCCACAGCAAAAGGGAAAGATGGAGAGCTAGGAGAGAGAGAGAGAGAGAGAGAGAGTGTGAGAGCGAGAGAGAGAGAGAGAGAGAGAGAGAGAGAGAGAGAGAGAGAGAGAGTGTGAGAGCGAGAGAGAGAGAGAGAGAGAGAGAGAGAAACCTGTCTTTCTACACTGCATACTCTCTATAATTCTATGCATGATGGCTAATAAGATCATTCCTAAAGTGAGGTGCTGAACTCTGACAGGGCAGGAAGACTTGGGCATTTTCACACATTCAGTCTTCCAAACTACAGGCTGCTTGACTTTGATGTTCAAATCCCAGTAAGCTCTGATATTGGGATTTGACAGAAATGCACATCAGCAGGAGTCAAGGAACATGCCATTGACTGACCTCACAATCTGACCTCACAGTCCAGACTTCATCATCATTTAATGTTTTTCTTGGATTATGAGAAACGGAGAAATGAACCTTGGAGATTCCTTTTAAAAACCGAATTAAATCTCTAATTAGGGATTAAATCTCACAAAAAGAATGGAAGCTGTAATAAAAGCAAAGAGTGAACGAACTAAACACTGAACTTGTGCCCTCTAGGACTCCCGGCCGTGGACGGCTGTAGCATCACCAGGGACCGAACTTGTGATCTCCTGATGATAAAGGCAATGCTTAGGCGGTTGCGCGACTCGGGAACACAAACTCAATGGTTATTTTGACTGGAAATTAAATGTGTTAAGCGAAGGGTGGTGGACATTTGCACGGCACTGTACCTTGAACTGTTAGCACTTACGAGCTACAAATGACTATGATAGTTATAACTGTCAAAACATTTTACTGACAATAGTAAAAAATGTATTTTGCTGTTCGGTTCCTTGTCCAAAAGAATGTGGATGAGTTTATTAGTTGCTAGCATGCATTTATTTAATGTGACTTAAGCTCAGATGATTCCAGCTGAAGAAGAAGCAGTGTGAGATCTAAGCGTACCAGAACTTTATTTGTCAGAATGAAATGCTGGTTTGGACCTTGTCTGAAACCACTATGTGAAAACAGCCTTTGTTCCAGGCTAAGACAAATGACTGAAAGCCTCACAGAAGGCCGAGCTGAAGGAAAACTTGGGGAGACAAATGCTGGTTCTAGTGTGATTATTTCTGAGTGGACATGGCCACTACTTCTCCACCATCCTCCCAGAAGCCCCTCAGGTTCTGTCACTCTGCTCTCTCCTCTCGTCAGCACTAATTTTGGGTGACGCCGATGTTTTTTGGTTCTGCACAATGCGGTTTGTCACTGTAATGAAGTGCTCTAGACGGAACTTGTCCTCAGAGGGCCGGATTCAGGGGCTGAACTGAGCCAGGACTATCCATTATGGCATTCCAATGCCCTCATGTGGAATGGAAGGAATTCTACCACCAAACATCACCAGAGTTTTCCGGTGAACTATCAACCATAGTCACTGCTGGAGCACCAATCACAGGAAAATTTAAGCGCCGGTCATTTGAAGCTGAACCTCGACTTGCACATCCCTGGTCATATTACATGCTTTGTTGATTTTCTGAGTCAAAATAAATGAACTCCTCCTTCACAAGGAACTTAAATATGGCTTTTTATTCAAACTTTAGTGCTGAGTTTCTATTTATTCGCTGAGTTAAACATATTGGAAAAAATAAAACACAAATTAATAAGTGTGCCATTGCACACGCCACATTTTATTTGTTCCCTCAACATGTTAAAATTCCACAAATATAGAGTCATCGTGCACTAAGATGCGCTGATGTGTGTTCTCTGTAAACGGTGTGTACTTTTCACTTAAAAAAGCAACCTGGTCTGGCCAAACTTTGATACAAAATGCGCAAAATCACTTAAATCAAGATGATTTTAATCAACATGGTTATTAAAGTTAACTGTCTGGAAGTCCACAAATCCAACCAACGTCTAAGACTGAACTTTCACAGAAGTGGTAATCTTATCTTTAACTCCATCCTAATAATATTAGATCTGCTTAGAGATTACTAGGGCTGTTACAATACAAACTGTATCATAACTCATCATACTGCATTGTGTCATATTACATTGTTACTAGCTTACTCGGCTACTTAATACTGTGAATTTCCCCGCTGTGGGACTAATAAAGGATTATCTTATCTTATCTTATCTTATATTATGTTACCTTGGGCTATTGTGCTAGCTTGACCATATTAACTTGCTCCTAGAACATTATATGGGGACACTATAAAGTGCAACTTTATGACTTTTATAATGCTGAGTGCTCCACTAAACTGAAAAGTGAAAATATTACCATAGCAACGTAAGGCACATTTTCAGACACTCCTTATTTCTGCTGCATATTTAAAAGTGCCTAAAACAGATTATGTGTAAATATAGTTAGTTAGTCAGCTAGATCGTGTGGCCAGTGTGTAAGCTAACTTGTGGCTTGAGGATCAGCTATTGTTTAAAGTTAAGCTGTCAATTAAATCACAAATTCAACTTCTCAAGAGTTCTATCATCTACGAAACTATAATTTATAATATATATATTTTCCCTTTACACCAAATGTAAATAATTAAGCCAGACAAGTTTGGTGCATGAAGTTTGCTTAAGTTTCACAATGGTGCTACAAAACTAATGCAGCTAACAAGCAATGGAAGTTTATAGCCACCAGTCATCCTCATGCAAAAGAAACTTTAATGAGACTTTTTATGTGGTTTCTGATACTATATGGTACAATAATACACATAAAAATGGGCAAAAGTAGGGACAAACTTCAGGCATCAACATGATTGTTAGTAGGTTTGTCCATCTGCACATTACGTCTTAATAAAAGTGTCCGAAAACGCATAAGAAAGTCTCTTTGAGATTACACTGAGGATCTAGGTGAATGAAAGATGCCTGTAAAACAACCCCGAAGCAACAAAAAGCCTCAACGAGGGAACGAAACCCACGCTCCATCGCTGCTACTCCATTGTTCTGCAAACAATCCCTGCACGTCACAACAACAATCAGTAATTAATTAGCGATAAGCAGACAAGAGCAGGTCCTAGCATGGGATTTGACCCGGCAACACTGAGGCTGCTGACCGAGTCTTTCCTCCACCGGCCCCTCCCCAGCACCCTCCCTTCTCTCCTCACTGGGAGGTGCGCTGCCTGGAGAACGAGGTATATGAGGGTCATAAATCTGCCGCGGGAGGTTGGGCGCCGTGCTCATTTGTTGGCCAGCCATGTGTGAAAATGTTAATGAGGGTTGTTATAATCCAGGAGACGCTCGCCATTCACATTTCACGCACGTCCCCGGCTTTTCTGCTTACACACGCCTATTGTGCCGCATCAATCCTCAGCCACTGTCGCACTAATAATAGATCTAATTGCTCGAGTCGGTCTAGTACCTTCAGCGCACCACTCTATCCCTGAATCCTAAAAGAACAGGCGGGTTTCCTGAAGACTGCATTTCTACCCCTTAGAATGGAATGTGTTTGTGAGCACATTAACCGCCACAGCCCCGTCATGCTGCACGGCAGGAATACGCTAACACTTCTCTTTACGTTAAAGGCACAGCTCGCTGAAGAACCCTACCCAAGTGCAATTAATCAGCCTAGACATAGCTGGTGTCTTGCTTTGGCATTGGTGCTACCAGTTAACAAGTAACGGAAGCTTACACATCACTAATTAGCATTGAGAAAACGGCATACGTACATCATCACCACTTGCCTCAAACAGCGGTCAGCTGCTATGTAATCTCAGATATTATGTCCATATATCTGGGCTAATTTGTGTAAAATTATATTAAAATGACATTTTTTGTTAAACTGTTGCTTAAGGACGCTTTTAATCCTGCATTTTTCTAATGTTTCACTTTTTCCCTGATTTCCACTTATGATGTTTGCGTGGTTTTATGTCCCGCAAACTCATATCACTATTTTTAACATGGCATTTGTCTTTATGGCTTAGAATTGAAAAGGCTGTTTTCATTACGGTGCATGTAACATAATTTCAGCTGTTTGAAGCAGTTTAAAAACAATCAGTTAAAAACCAAGCTCATATTTTTTAGACACTAAAGACTTTATGGAACTTGCTTGCAAGCTACTCACTCACTCACTCATGTTCAGTAGTATAAAAATTCTCCACAAGGGGCACCATTAGCAGTCAAATAGCTTTTAGTGCATCATAAGAGCATAAGAGCTTCGCATCAATGACATGGTGTGGCCTTGTTTCATGTATCGTACTATCTTGCATTGTAGAATCATCAGTGACATCATCTTTTTTCTTAACTTTATATATTTGTTTTATCTCTTTGGTATTTGTTAAATCATTGGGAATGAATGTTTTATTGACCAGTAGTTCTGCTTGATGTGTTTAGACAGCTCTTACGGTTATCTGGCTAGTTAAGCCAGCAGATTATAGAAACGCCGTCTTTGAGAAACTCATTTTTGTTCCTTGTCATGGCTCAAGTAAATGACAAGATGAAAAATGACCATCCTTAAGTCGATCAAAGGGGATTTTCTTTTATACTATCCACTTCACCATCTCCTGTTTTATTTTCTTGTCTATTGATCTGGTGAAATCAGTCGCTTACAATTATGCCATGTGGCTGTTGTATGAAGTTGTTTTTGTAAAGTTGAGATGGTTTCATGTGTTGCAGATGTGTTGCAAGCATGTTGTGGGCTCAAGTGAAATATAGTTTTGCGTAAGTCTCAAGCAACTAAAGTTGCAATGCTTCACTGTGTAAAGCCAGCCTACAAATGATATATGTAAATGACCTCTGCTCTGATTGGCTGCCTTGTATCATGCCTCATTCACAAAGAAGACAAAGACAAAATGTACATAACAAAGTGTGAAGATGGGACTAAAATCCTCACAGATGTTAGAAAAACTGAACTTGAGCCATGCCCCTTCACATGTCTGGATCCTTTTAAAGGCTATACTCCTCATCACTTCAACATAAACAGTCAGGCTAAACTGCAGTGGGCTGAAGGTCAAATCTAAATGGGTTCATGGTTGTGACATCACATCTGATGAATTTTAAAAGAGCTGATTTTGTGGATCACTTTAAGACACTTTAACAATGTTTCTGTAGTACATCATACTCTCTTTTAGGAACGCAGTTCTCTAAGAAATGGGTTCTCTAAGCTCCCGTTGAAATGTTTACGAGGGAAAATGTGAACGGCAAACTGTTCCTCCTGCTTACATAATGTATGAGCGCTCATTCTTAAAACAAAACCAGTGTGCGTCTGGTGACCGCCGCATACATCAGTGCTTCATATTTAGATGTGTGAAAACGTAACCGACTCAAATGGGACTTCTCTTTTCTCATCGCCGCTTTCATGTTCCTTCGCAGACGGAGATTTCCAGAATCTCACTTTGATCTCCACCTTGGATTAGCTCTCAACTGGATTCGGAGGCACTGGGGAATACACACACAAGCACGCAACCACATTCGCACACACACAGTTTCTTTCTCGGTTCAACTCAGACACTTCCTCACCGTCAGGCGCCATAACGGGAGACGCCGAGGAAAGTAACTCTCTCACTAAGAGATTGGACATATGAGCCAAGAAAGTGCATAGACAAGCAACACTTAGCTTCCAGCTCACTCTAACTACAACTAAACAGCGGAATAATTACTGTTGTTGAATAAAACATGCTGCACTGAATGGCCATCAACATGTCAGAAATGGCCTTGGTTTGCTGGAGAGGAAAAAAGCATTCTTGAGAATGTGAAGGTTCACAAGACAAACAGTGAAAAAAACCTTATTCTCTTTCTCAGTCTCTCTCTCTCTCTCTCTCTCTCTCTCTCTCTCTCTCTATGTCTCTCTCTCTTACTGAGGGCTATGCATTACTATTACTAACATATCCCCTCTCTCCGCAGTCCTTCTGGCATTTCTCTTCTAATTGTTGTCTCTCTCCATATACTCAATTCATTACTCTCTGTCTTTCGCGTTCTCGCGCCGTCTCTTACTTTTTCATGCATACAATATACTATTTAACATGAGACTGGCCTATGCAATATGGATATTGCACAATGCTCCAATTTGCAAATGAGTTTTATAAACAGTCAGCCCCCCTCCCCGTGTCCCAAATCAGGTACTTCAGTAGTGTACAAGCCACTTTTAGTGCAAGTATTTACATTTACATTTACGCAGCTTATCCAGAATGACTGACTGAGCCGTGTAGCGGAAGGGGAGGAGCCAGGAGAGTCTTCTTCAGTTTGAGATTTCAAATGGGAGTTAGATGTCTTTGTATTTCAATGAATGCGTTAATTTCATTAGGCTTTTTCAAATTATGCATCAAGGATTTCAAAATGTTATAAAGGTTATTGGCCATGTCATGTTATAGCTGTCATGCTTCCCAGACTCATTACCCAGAACCACACTATGGATCTCATGACCTCCAAATTCCCTCACATGACTCTACACCAGCCTGCCTCACCTGCTCCTTGTTCTATGTGCTTGTTAATTTAGTATAGAAGCCCAGGCTTTTGGCTTAGCTTAGTTTCGAAGCATTGCCTTCTATCTGTCGGTTTGCTGTGTCGTGTGTGACCATTGCCATTGCCTCTTGCCTTGCCCTTTGAGTATTGTTGTACCTTCTGGTTTGACCTTATTCCTAATTTTTGGAAATTGCTTTTTGGACTTTTCCCACATGGTTACTGTGTTCGTGTTTTGGCTTTTGACCTTAGACTGGCTGACTTTGATATTGGATCCTCCCTTTGTTAATAAACCCATTTTACTATGTGCGTCTGAATTCCATCCGAGCCTGACAACAGATAAGCATGACAACAGATAAGCTGTTCACATGGTAAAAAATGAGAAGTCCGCTTAACTTAAAACGATATAGTAACTGAATACATGGCTTTTCTTGAGGTGATTCAACTTGAGAAGACCACAGAGCTCACACAACTCAAACTTTTTAGCTGAGTCATACATTTTCCCAGGTATTGTTTCTAAGTCTGCATCTCAGCTGGATAAACAAAAGTGAATTAGGGTTTGGTGCTTGAACTGGAGCTCCTTCTATCACACAGTTCCATCTGGCATATTTTCCTCTTGGGCTTCTGGATATGGACAGCTATGGTATTGCTTGGGATTCAAACTCTCAACTCCTGATGTTGGGATGAATTATTAGACAGCTGCACCACATGAGACAAAATCTAAGTTGCTTTGTGTTCTTGAGTGGTGCAGTGGACCCACTCAACTCCAAGAGGAAGTTCTGAGTTTGAGCCCCAGCGATGCCACAGCCATCCATAAGTGCATACCCAAGAAGAAACATATCTAGCAGGATTGTGCGATGGAATAATAAAAAATAATAAGAGAACTTTTGTCTCAACTAAGAAGTTTGACTCGTGTCCTCAAGTTGAGTCAACTTAAGAAAAGCCATGTAATCAGTTACTAGAACCTTTTGAGTTGAGCTGACCTCTCATTTTTCAACAGTGAACATATTCAGGGGATCCGGCAACGTCAAAATAATGCAGGCCAAACTTTAATCATGTCATACTAAGATTCTCCGAATTGTTTTTAATGTATTGCAAAGTGTATCGCATTATGAACTACTAATCGCAGCACTGGCATTCGTGTCCATATTGCATAATTCTAACAAATGATGTCTAAAACGTTTACAATACATGCTGTAATTTCCCATCTCAATCTCCTTTAAACTATATTTCTGTGCTCTACTCTCTCTCTCTCTCTCTCTCTCTCTCTCTCTCTCTCTCTCTCTCTCTCTCCCTCCCTCTCTCATTTGTTCTCCTTTCTATGGTTTTGACAAGTAAAGCTGACCCGAGGGTGCGCAGCCTTTCTAATTAAAGCTCTGGTGCTGCTGTACAACATGCTGTTGCAATTCTACTGGCACTAACCTTCTACCCAACTTCAAAAGAGCACCACCACGCAAAGCACACACACACACACACACACACACACACACACACACACACACACACACATACACACACTTCATCCCGAGCGCGTCACACTCGCACTTCGTCCTCGAGCGCACCCCCCCTCTCCCGAAAAAATAATTGAAATCCTTTCCATTTGACCGACGTGATCACATTACGTTATGCAAAAATACACTGCCGACGTAATCCTCATCCAAGGATTACCTCGGAAAAAATTTGTCATGATCCCGCGAACTTTCACTGATAGCTATTTACTTTTCCTCCTGCCTTAAGAAGATTGCGCTGCTGAATGCTGTGGATAGAGCTGGGGTGGGATCAGCATATTTAAAGAGACAAGAGCTGAGCAATTAATCTCATTCTTCTCCTTTTCAGCTATGGTCAACCTCAGCCTCACTGCGAGTCCCTCATTTGGGAGCACACTGTTTACAGCGATGAGGCAACTCAAGGCTGCCTTGTGGTTTCCCCATTTAAAGGCTGCCGGTGCATAGGAAAGCACAGGCTAGGGCCTGACCAGTATATTCAGTAGGGGTGGAATGATACACCCAATTTATGATGTGATACGTATTGTGGATTCAATTTCTATATGGAAAAAAAAATTGCTTCTAACTTTTTTTTAATGGTCAAATCCTAATTAATTAAACAACCTCACAGAATCTGATGAAACCATAATTCACATGCACAAGAAGCTTCCTTAGAAGACAAGTAAATTTAATTTAATGTGCAGTGCTTTTGTCTCATTTAGGGATGCAGGGATGGTTATAATAAAACAGTGGAAACTCTTCCAATTTACACCAGCATATGTGATATGACAAATATTTTTAGAGTAGCAAAACTAACCGTTTTGGACTGGCTATATGTACTGTACCACAACCCAATTATAAACCAGATGAATGATAATATGTGTATTGTAACACCTCCTTTTTTAACAGATACATCTGACCCATATTATGCTTGCACAAATGTATCAGTATAAGCAAAAATACAGTCAATAAAATACAGATATTCAAAAGCAGCTTGTGATTATGATTGTATGATGAAGTTCTTCTATTATGAGGAAAATTACTCCTAAGTCATTCTTTACACAGCAGTAATCAGCTCATTTCTATTAATAAAATATCAGCTGAAGTGGTAAATTTAAACACAAAGGGTCTCAATGACCAAAATCCTCCCACGTTTTTGGTTAAATGTGTTTTTGAGAAAGGTCCTAAGAAAAAGCCTGCATCAGATTCATGACATGTTCTTAAACCACAGGGTCGTTCACACCTTTCTGCTCTTGAGTGAACGTAGATTTTGCTCTTAACTCTCTTCTAAGAACAAATCCCAAATAAGGAAACATGTGAGAATTATCAGGAAAAGTGCAAAGTTGGCTTGAGGAAGAAACAGAATGAGTGAATGAGGCCCAATGTGCTCACTATGATAAAAAAATATGAAAACTGCATCCAACACAAACAAACAAAGACAGCATTTCACAAGGCCTTGCCATAAAGAGAATTATACAGGGAGATTCACTCGAAAGAGGCCCCGAATATTCTGTAATAACTCTCACTAGGACAAAACAATCTGAACAAATCAATGTCCAATGTTCTCCTCAGGATAGGGAGCTTCAAACAACCTGGGATTCCCTTGCGTCGGAGTGATGAGGTAGGCGCCAGACAGCCGTCACAACGGTTTAACCTCCGTTTGCAACTTCCAGGTGCAGACCCCCATACCCCTTCATGGGTCTGGCAGATAACAGACACTTCCAGCATCACATGTAATGCAATCGATTAAACATACGTCAAGATATGTAGCATATCTTTTGGCTCAGATTGCTTCATCCTAACGGGAGTTACAACAGAATATTCAGGGCCTTGTTCGAGTGAATCTCCCTGTAGTATTGCTACTAGTCAAAGGAACATGCTATTGTGGTGTATTTAATTTCTAACCATATTTAATTAGGCCCAATGTATCTGTTATCTAACTTCTTAGCTCCTTAAAATTGTCTTACTGACAAAATTTTCACATCTGCCAGGCTATGAAACGCACACTTGCACATTGGGCACACACTATACTGTGCAAAAGTCAGAGACCACTCTTCATTTATTTATTTCCAGCCAAAATTGCCACATTGTTTGGTTTTCTGTCTCAGAAACAAGTAAATATAATACCACACTGCTAAGTATTGTTTGTCCACCCTTTGTCTTTTTATTACAATTACTTTTATTACTTTTTAAGAAGCTTGCTTTGAGTTCTTCAAAGAAATCTGAGATATTTTTCCACAATTCCAAAGTTCAATCTAAGAAGTTGGCTGCATTTTATCTCAGCGTCCAGATAATCCCAAACACATTCAATGATGCTGAGGTCTGTACTCTGGGGTGATCAGTCAGTCCACTGTTCTGAGAACTCCAGCAGCTTCTTTCTTTGAGTTGCAATTTTTTTTATCGTTAAAGTCTTCTTGACAGCTACACATCCTTTCAGACACGTAATGTCGAGTTGCCTTCTCACAGCGGAAGAAAGGGCTGAAAAGAGAGTGTAGCTTGACTGTCATCTATATCATAAAGAAAAACACTGTTTTCGAGGTCTACGGTTGCTAGGAATCACCTTTTATTTGTATTTTAATCATTTTTTAATGCCAGTTTTGGAGTTGTGGACTTTCTTTGACGTTCCTCTTCCTGATGCAAGGGGATCATCTTATATTTGACTATCTTAGAAGTCTCTTGGTGAACTTGCTCTTGCTGTTTTGACCAGAAATGAAATAAATGAAGGGTGGTCTCCTCCTTTTGAACAGTACTGTATTAGTATAAGAATACACGCAAACACATTTGAGTGCACTAACTCCTCTGCTCCTACTGAGTGTTTAATAGATCACCAGAGGAACCTCTCTCTCCCCACAATGAGCCCATTTGCTTTTCCTGTGTTTGTGATGGGGGGGGGGGCTTTGATATGCGCTAAAAAGAACGGTGCGATGAAGCGGCATTCACACGCTAAACCCTCGACACACTCACCCAGCCACACTCATTCACTCTCACTCGCTTTTCTTTGCTTTGCTTTTTGGCTGCCGCTTCTTCTCCTTGTTGTTGTTTGTGGCAGGCGCGGTGTTGTTTTTCCCCCTTGTGTGCTAATGAGTTTTCCCTCTCTCCAGATGCGCTGTGTGTGCGAGGATGTGTGTGAGTGTGTGTGTGTGTTCTTCTTCGCATGCATCAAAACGCTTGTTGTATTTGCGGTGTGAAATGATTTGGCATTCTATCAGTGGGCCGGCGTCTTCCCCACTTGCGCTCTATCAGTGTCTGCCATGCTTTTGTGACGGCTCGAAGAAGCCTAGTCAAACACAATTTTCTCATTCATCTTCCTGTCATTACCATATTTTAATTACGTTTTTTTTAAGGGCCAGGGAGTTAAATGAATCAACTGCAAGAAATGAAATAAATAAATAAGTAAAATAACAGAACATTGGGTTTATCGTCAGGTTTGTTGCCTCTGAGGTGGAATCTGGGGGGAAAGTAAAAATCGTGAGGGATGAGAGGCAGAGCTCAGTTGGAAATTGCCTCTTTCAGCAATAATTGAGCAGAACAGCAGGCGTGATTACCAGGGCCGGATCGTACACTCTGCTCTTCCTTTAACTATGATCTCTCAGTGAGGTCAATTGGGTTTTATTATCCATAGCATTCAGTGCACCTCATTTGACAATCCTCCTGTGGGGTCAGAGTCTTTCTGCGATCCTAATGGATTCAGTCAAATATGATGAGGAAAACACAGCAATAACGAACTGCGCATTAATGTTGAACACTAATGCTGAGCAGCAAACTCTTCTCTCAGTGAGTACTGACTGATTATTTTGGGTTATTACACAATAAGTATCATCCATCCCTATGTTTCAATTCGGAAAAAAGGCACTCCTAAACTTCCCCTCTACGCTTGCCCTTGAAGGAATCCCTGATTCCATCTTGAAGGGCATTCAGATTCTCAAAAGCGTCAATCTCTAATCTCCGATCTCTGATGATAGGGCCAATGCTTAGATGGTGGGGAAGTTTATAAAGGCAGCCCCTCCAGCCCACCAAACAACAGAAGATAGTCACTGAAGATGTACTGCAACATCCCAAGATGCGTTTGTTATCATTACAACTATACAGTCTCAGAAACCCTCACATCTCTGGGCTGGTACCTTCGGTTAGAGACCAATTATACCACCATTACAGTTTTTTAATTGTCTCCCAATTGTGTACCTTAAACCCACTGTTGAACAATTTGAGTGTACATTTACAAGGTTTGTACCTTGATGAACAAACTGTACCTCAATAGTAATCAGTACCTGCTCAGTAAACAGCTGAAATTGAGGCAAATTTACCGGGACGGTGGACCAAACTGAACTCCAGTGTTATTTCCTTGAATTTTCTGACAAAATGAATGTATGCACTCACACAAGGTGACTGTCTTCTATGTTTTCACTGTGTTTAACAATAGAATAAACTCTCTGGATAAACTGCAACACAAAAATTGTACATTCGTAACACAGCTGTACAATCTATTGCACCAAGCCACACCACTCAGGTTTAAAACCGGAGAACTTGCATCTCAAACGGCCTAAAAAAATCAGCAGTTGCTATGAACACAGAGAAGATGTGTTTTTGAGCAACAACCAATGTATGACCAGAATTTTATTCATTCGACTGACGAGCTCAATTGTAATTTGGTTTCATTTTTTACGGGACTTTTTATGGGGTTTTAGTTTTTACCAAACCTACCTGTAGATAGCTATATCATTCTTTACTGATTAAAATTGATATATTTTAATTAATTCAGGGACAAAGGGTAGTCTACTACACCTGCTTACTGTATTTTCAAGGATTCAAGGATTCAAGGATTCAAGGATATCCTTGAATCTTTCATAAGCCTCTAAGAGTAAAAGTCATTTATGATGATACAGATATGTTAAACGCCTCCTGCCTGGTAATAATTGTGAACAAAATGCAGAGGTTAAAAGGTCACCTCACCTCAGCACAATTCAAACCAAAAGTGTATGGCAAAGATTTACCCTCATCAACCACACAAGATGGATATTTATTTTAGCTACAGTAAATGCTAGCCAACTATAACTAAAACAGCACCGACATCTGCTATTAAGTATTAAGCTTAGCTCCCTACTTAGTACCACTTTAGCGACAGTCTGTCCTGAGTCAAGTAATTTATGTGGTCAGTCTGTTCCTTTGTCAAACCCACTGTGGATCAAACTTCTTTTAGCTTATGAGTTGTTGTGTTACATATGAATGACGTTAATAGAGAGGTTAAGAGTTTACAGTTGAAGTCAACAGGAAAAAAAGAGGTGAAATTGGGGGCAAGTCTGCTGCAATTCAAGAGCTCGGATGTGGGAAAGGTGATTACATGTCATTGTGTCCAAGTTCTAGTGGCAGAAACCAGTGTACCAAAATATCTAGCAGTCATGTCCACTGAGACTCCACAAGTCCCCAAGTTGACTCCCTTCACTTTGGCATTGTTTGCTGGCCTTGACAACCCTCAGCTTGGCCTTTTCAGCAGGAGGAGACAGAAATAGTGAGCCATCGGTGAATCATAGGTGCGTGTCTGTTAAGAGCTGCCAAAGACCCCTCAGCCAAGCCATCAGATTAAGTGTGGAGAGAGAGAGAAAGGTCATAAGAGAGTCATAATTGGAGGCTGATTCACAGATGATTCACCTCTGTGCTAAAATGACAGTGTCTCATAGAAACACCCATTACTGCATATGGAGGACACGGAGGGTAGGCTTTGCCAAAGAATGCACCGGAAACACCAGAGTGGGTAATTAGGTCTGGATGACAGGGTGAGAAAGGGGAAGCTACGAATACATACAGCAGATTTAAAAAGGAAAAGGCAGAGGGTTTTCCATGCAGCCACAGTGGTACATGTAACATTTTGAGTAGGTGTATGGTTATATGAAACGCTTATGCCTTCTGCATATGACAAGTAGGTATGGATGTGAAGTCAAGTGCAGGGATTGGAGCACTTGCTACTTAATCGAGAATTAAATAAAGCACACACACACATATATACATATATACACTGATCAGGCATAACATGATGTCCTTGCTTCTATGCTCATTGGCCATTATAGGTGCATAACTCCAGCAGCACTGCTGTGTCTGATCCACTCATACCAGCACAACATACACTAACACACCATCACCACAACAGTGTTACTGCAGTGCTGAGAATGATACACCACCCAAATAGTATCTGCTCTGTGAGGGTCCATGGGTGTCCTGATCACTGAAGAACAGGGTAAAAGGGGGTAACAAGGTATCAGAGAAACAGATGGACTACAGTCTGTAATTGTAGCACTACAAAGTGCTCCTATATAGTAAGTGGAGGACATATTGCCCTTGAAATTGTGTGTAAATTTCATGAAGAATGGACCAAAAGAAACGGCCCAAAATGACTTGGAAAAACGTCTGGTTCCACTGACTTACATTAAAAGTAAAGTTGGTTTTTCCTTCTCCTGTAAAGTTGTTTATATATATATATATATATATATATATATATATATATATATATATATAAACTGCGGACATATCTATAAATGTAGAACTGCGGTACATGTTGAGACACGAGCAGCTGATATTCAGCAGATATGGTACGCAGCACAAAAAGATAACAACTTTGTAAAGTGTTTACTCCACAATATTATTAGGTAGCTCCACTTGTAGTGTGTCACATGGACACTCTGGTTAAAATGAACAATTTAACCATGACGTTGTACATTTGAAAAGGTTTTGATTTATTTATTTATTTTATTATTGCTAAAAATATTATTATTATTAGTAGTAGTAGTAGTAGTAGTAGTAGTAGTATTATCATGGAATGCAGATAGAAGTCAGATAGCTAAAGTTACTGCTAGGGAGCCGAATTTCATATTGCAGCCTTATAACTGTAGCAAATATTATCAAATCATCAATGAAGATATAGGATTACTCAAGCCTAGCCGTATTTATTTGCCAGTTCATTAGCTCAGTGGTTAGGCTACCCTAACTGGGTGATACCACAGGGATTCCAAATGGTGCTACAACATATTTGCATAATGCATGCTGGGTATTGTAGTGAGAACACATTGATGAACATAAACATGAAAACAGTATAAAATAGTGAACATAGGGTTGAGCCAGACAATACAATGCTGTGCTACAAAATATTATTAGTTTTAGGCCGAAATGCCTCTTTAAGTCACCACCATAAACATAAATCACCAAAACAACATATCCTTCAGTTACGATTCCCTCTTTCGCTAGTTGCGCAAAGTGAATGCACAAAAATATTATTCGCTGTTTCAAAAGATGAAAAGCAAGTCAGTCAACAGATTTTCATCTCACATTTTCACGTCTTCTAAATATGCTTACCGTATTAATTTTTAAAGCTCCTGTCAAAAATCAAAGAGCAGGTGTCATATGACTAATAGATATTTTATACATACGATCTGCAAACTCTGTATAACCTTGTCTATAAACGTATAAAGTGAAGGAAATTAGGATCTGGACAAATAAAACAGAGATTTTTTGTTTCCTGAGTGGTTTATTAATGCCACACATTCTGCTCTAATATCATTATTTTTCATCATTCTTGGTTTGATTGCTTGGCTATAAACAAACGCCTAATTGTGGCGAGTTATACAAATAACACACAAACCACAGAGGCACTTTGGCCTGATATACTATTGCGCTGTGTTTTAAGTGTCAGTCGTGTGAAAGCTTTAACAGCTTGTATGAAGCTATTAGGCTCACACTAGGAGCAAAGTGAGGAAAATGCTCTCCCACCAATGTACACATTCACGCCTCTGCCCGTGGTGCGAAATGGTTGGCGTGGCAGCGAAGCTACAGGGAATCCTTCATAAGCGTAAGAAGCTCTTTCTCTCCCCATCAATCAGACAGCATCGCTCTGCTTCTTCTCCCTTTATTGCCACCAACGCTCCACTCCAGGAGGGAGAGAGATGATAAAAAGATAACGACGGGCTGAAAAACACAGATCCGACGGAATATTTTCCTGTTTACGGCGGCCCAGGCACAATTTATTTGACCCTTGACGAGTCATGCTTGGTTAAGTTTGGCTTGCAAAGACAGGCGAGAATGAAGTGTCAGGAACAGCGAGAAACTGCTGTCATTCAAGATGTAGCGAAGAGCTCAGGTAACAGTAGACACTCCAGCACCTTGAATTGTTCAGATGTACCTACACTACTGCTCAAAAGTCGGAAATCACTGCTTTGAATGATACACAACACAATTTGTTTGGCAGATGAATAAAACGATCCGTCTATGATTCTAGAACTTCACGACTTCATAGGTTTTAAATGATTTGGAAGAAGCTGTAAAACAAAAAGAAATTGTGTCATATTTTGAATGTCTTGTACTTGAAAAAATAAAGAAAGTCTTGAGAACATCCTTCAACAAGAAATTGATATAAAGAACGCATAATTACAGCATATTATTCACCGTTTTATAACCAGTTGTTCACAAAAAAATGCAATACGGAATAATCTGGAGCATCAACGAACACCAAGTTTATAGTTTATACTGCTGGAATAACTTCTCAAGAAGGCGTTACTGAATACAATGTCAACAGTTATCGACACGACAAAACATTCCAAGCATTTAAATAGTACCATGTCATACATTCATGTTTAGCAACAGATGAGTTGCTGATGTGTTTGAAGGGATCAGTCGTCTCAGTGAATTTAAAGGAAGAAAACTAAGGAAATTCAGGCGAATTCAAGTCTAGAACAAACCCCAGCTTTAAATCCCACTGAGAGCTTGTAGGACTGTGTTGAGAAATGTGTGGAGAAGTTCCTTAAACTTTAGACTTCTTATTCTGTTATTAATCTGAAGGCTTATTATTAAGCACAGTCTAGAGTAACTCAATGTTTTAGGATTGAATGTTGTTAACTCTCGAATGTTCAGGCTTCTGTAAAACATCTAATTTTTATTTTGTTATTGTCTATAAAAACTTTTAATTATTGTTTTTTTGGCTACCACAGTAGTTTGTAGATGAATTTGTATTCGATATATGTGTCATGTTGCAAATGGCTCAGATATGTATGTATTTATTAATTAACTACATTAAAATATGATAAAGTGGTATGAAACAGGTGTCAAAGCTAGTAGGATGAGTTATCTAACTTGGCTTCCACAAACAGTTAACGTACAAAAGTCAAGATAACAATACAGCCTCCTGACTGAGTGTGTATCAAGCACTCTCCCTTTCATGTCTTTATTTATTGCCAGTGGGGAGGAAATGTTCAAAGGTTTGTCCTTAAACTCAGTTAAATCAACATTTGAAGGTTTGTTGCTGCTACACATTGTTAGAAATAAAGCTGCTGTGCAGGTACATTTTTCGTTCATCGAGGTACAAACAATGTAAATGTTCCCTCAAAGGTTCTTTTCGTAATCAAATGCTTGAAAAGAAAACAATAAAATAAAATGCCTGGAGACGAAACAGGGTGTGTGGAGTCAATACAACTTAGAAAATATCATTTCAGTGAATTATGGTACAGTTATGTTCCCTGACCAAGGATACTGAGGTGTATCCATGAGGGTAGCACCCCAGTGACAAGAGGGGAACTGCCCCAGTGACAGTTTACCAACTTTATTTCTAAAGGGCCGTCTGTTCAGTGGTCAGTGCAACCTGAGCATTAAGGGAACTGGTTGAAGGTGTAAATTTGTGTTCGACAGGAACTTTCTCACGAGAAATGTATTCGCCCTGGAAGTGTGGGATGTGGGACGGAACTCATTGCTCATTGCAACGAATTCCCTTTAAATGAATGTAATTTTTGCTTGTGCTATTTTGCTGGCAAATGCTTGTGCGACTAGGCCTTAAGATCTTAGCAAAGGGTCAGTTTCTCTGACCTTTAATTAAGTCAAACCTTGGATAAACTCCATCAAACCAAGTGTCTCGCTGTAAATACATTAGCAATGTTTCCTTTAACCAAATTAGTCAGAGTAATGATAAACAATACTGATTTACATTCCTATTCATGCGGTTCCTTATTCTGAAGTGTAGCTTGTGACAGAAACTAAATAAAAACTGTTAGATGAAGTTGTTTACCTATCGAATAAATGCCCCGATAGCATTCAGAAAATCACTTTATTAATGGACGAGGGTGGATTAAACATCACAAACAGCCTTAAATTGCAATGGCAATGCCAATGGTGTTACACCATTAAAAAGCTTAAGATGAATCTGGGTCTGGGAAACTGGCCCATAAAGTCTCACCCAGCAGCTCTATGAAGAAAAATTCTCTACCACAAAGATCCTCGTGTCCTCACAGATTGATGTCAAAACCACACAAAGCAGCTTCCCTATGACCAAAGGAAGCAGGGCAATACTGCATACTGCTCCACTTTGTTCGATTTTGCACATGGCTGTGGAAACTAAATACGCTGCTTCAGACGCTGCTGCGGTGGTTACCCAATATATTTTTTTCTCAAATTAGATTTCATCGTTTTCTATTGAATCTGCCTTGTTGTGCTGCGACGATTCCACCTAGCTGTGATTTAGTTGCTTACTCAGGAATCCTCTAATCTGAGATAGCGGGGCGCTCGCGCCACTCTGCCTGACTCCAGCAATAGTTTTTCAGCATTTTTTTAAACATTGCTCCAGTCAACATTGATTAAAGAGAGAAAGACTCGCTTTCTGTTGAAAAAGAAGGGATGCAACACGAAAATAACAGGAAGCAAACTGCACCCGAGTTAAGTAAATGCATCTGCTTTGATCAGATTGGCTTGATTGGTTTAATTTCCAGTATGTGCTGGCACTGCTAGCGTGAGTCGATTTAGGCACGTGTGCACTTTTTGCCTCGCTTTATTGGCAGTCGCGCTCCTTTGTTGTGTTTGGAAGAGAAACTGAAAGAAAAGAGATGAAGAAAATGGGGAAAAGAAAAAAAGCGAAAGAAGATAGAAGGGACAGGGAAATAGACAGACTGACAGAGAAAGGGGGAATGAAATAAAAAGAGAGTTATGCCACAGTAGGGGACGCAAGAGGATGCCAATCAGAAGGCATTTTAGGTCCTGTGGGGCGTTCAGTACAGTGCAGTTGAATGTGAAGGCAAGGACACTCTACATTGCCAAGTAATGATCAAGCAACAGGGGACACACTCGACCTGACTACAGCAGAACACACACACACACACACACACACACACACACACACACACACACACACACACACACACACACACACACAGGTACCAGCAAAATCTCTGGGCTGGAAAGTAACAGTGGGGGGAAAAAATCTTCTTGCTCTGTTTACTGCCTGAGCATATCAGCCCTTCATGTGTTGTACATTTAAAGGAATAGTTTGGGCAAAAATCTAATGCAGTTAATAGATGGAAAAAACAGCCACCAATGAGCAGGATGCTAATGATATAATGCTAACTGCTGCCTAGTCTCTTCTACTCACAGTTAGCCACATTAGCATTTGCTCAACTTATTCCATTAACCCCTTAAATGGCCAGGGCCCACCAGCAGGCCCCAAGTTTTACTACTCACTTCTATAACCTAAGAATAGCTCAGCCAGTTTGCATTGAAGTCCTTGTAGTTACTGAGTAATAAGCCTTACTCTGTAATAAGCCTGGGATTTTAAGGGGTTCATAGACTTTGTCAGCGCCTTAACAAAACCTTGTATCTCCAAAATGATAAGTCTACAGTAGAGAGGAAGAAGGAAATTGTTCATGTTTATTCATAAAACAAATACTTTGGGTTCAAGGTTTCATGGGATAGTCATGCAGGGTGAGATGTGATCTTATAATGAGAACAATCATGCAACCTGTTGGGAAGACGGATTTATTACAGAGGAATCAAACTATACGTGAAGTTTCTAACCCAACTCAATGCCCAGCTTGTGAAGGCAGAGGTCAGAGAAGGGGCACTTGTCAACATTGTCCAAAAGACCAAACCAAACACTTGCCATCAGCCATGGCTGAAAAGACCCCCAAATAACTGAGGGAGGAGAACTTACTAGATGACTAACAATAGACTTTTGATAGCAAGCCATAAAATACTCAATACAGTACAGTCGACGTACCATTGCAGTGAATATTTGGATTGAACATTGATATATTATAATACATTCATAGATGTATATGACAAGTTCTTGAAATGACCGTAAATGTTAGGCAACTGAAGGTTTATGTCCTCTAACAGGCCATAGTTGCACTGCAACAGCTTATTTTTTTTTTGCCTGAAGAACAGTTTAGTGTGATTATTAATAACTGGCATGTGATTAAACTGTTTACTAAAATTTGGACATTTTATTATATTTTATGTTGTCATTTTTATCTGCTTTGCTCTGTGCCTAAGACCGCCAATAACCCATAATAAAATTACAGTAATGTACAGCTTCTTGTAGCTTAAAGCTTTAGTAAGAGGATTTTACCAAATATTGACCACTTAACAAGCTTTCAGTAAGACAGCGACGAAATACAAAGTGATGATGCTAAACACAAGCAATTGCTTTAAAAAAGGGCAGTTATGTGTGTGGCATTTCTGTTTGGCAGCAGGGGCACTTGAATTGTGCTGGTTACCACACAAAAAAGCATTCAGTAAAAGGAAATGGACAGAGGTCAGTGTGTCAGCGGACAGCACAAAAAAAAGGCTAATCTAAAAACCCGGTTGGATGCCTGGTAAGTACCGTGGCTTAGACACAAAATTAAATAATAGAATATGCAGAATATTCAATTAGTATTGTCTCAAATTTAGACTGCCTAGCTAGGGGCCAGCTGGCATGACTGATACTGGCTGTAGTGTGCGTATGTGTGTCTGTCTGCCTGTCTAAAGCTTAGGGTACAATTTCTTGGAGTCTTATCACAAAGACACCTGATGTCAATCCATCACGGTTGAAACAGCCTCATTATCTGGTCTCCAATGCAGAACGCTGGAAGCCAAAGCTTTGTGTCTTACCTGGAGCCGTAAACAGGGCGAGCAGGAGGTTATTGTCAGCATCGGGACATCCAAGGGAATAAGCAGGGCAAAATAAGAGAGGGAAAGAACAGAAAGAAAGGCACGATTAGTTAATGACAACAAATAAGTCAAATTGTGAAAGAAGAAAAGAGAGGCTAATCATGTTAGCATTACTGGAAGTGTCTGGGCCCCTGGGCCGCCTGATTACACATGCAAATGAGGGCTGATTCGGCCAGCTGGGGAACAACCTTGGTCAGGCTCTCCAAAGGACAGAGCTGCATTCTTTCACACAGTAGTCTGGGGCTTAACCCTTAGTTCTCTGGGGGTGATATTGTTCTGCTATGTGATTTGAATGTAATTACATAATTATTAGATAATAACTACATTAGCATTGTTTGCATTCTCTACTGGCTTAGTTTCGAGTTTGCACTTGTGACTTTTTCTGTTTTGCCCAAATAAAACTGCACGCTCCATTGCTTTCACTTCTTCATGACCAGACTGTGTCCAAGACACCAGTGAATGCGAATAAAAGAGAGTGATTTTAATCCTAGAAATCTAGAGTTATTAGCTGCTTGTTATACATTCTATTTACATGCATTTCATATGTAAGTACTGAACATCATAATGTATTAGGGTCATTCTACAGAATCGGACGTTTTTGTGTCTCTAGCGTTTACAGATATGTTACACTTAAAAACATGTTAGGGTTACAGTTCTAGTCATTTTAGTTATTTCTAGTTATTTTAGCAATTACACCTTTTGGGGGCGGTCATGCGCTGGAGGTTAGGGAACCAGCCTTGTGACCGGAAGGTCGCCGGTTCGATCCCCAAAGCCAACAGTCCATGACTGAGGTGTCCTTGAGCAAGACACCTAACCCCCAACTGCGCTGCGGTTTGGGCTGCCCACCGCTCCGGGCAAGTGTGCTCACTGCCCCCTTGTGTGTGTGTGTGTGCTCACTAGAGTGTATGTGGTGTTTCACTTCACGGATGGGTTAAATGCGGAGGTGAAATTTCCCCATTGTAGGACTAATAAGGGTCACTTAATCTTAATCTGTGCTTGTCTCCACAGTCATGTGTAAAGGCAGAGGCCATATTTTGAAAAGAAAAACATGTTTTTTTGTGATTTGAACTACAATAATCAATACATGACTATGGAATATATGAATGAAATGACATAAAGAAAACAAATTGCAAATAAATATTATAAAATATATAATGAAAGTTGTGGTCCTCAAGAGTCGTGTCACTGGTGTTACTGAATAACAAAATATCTCTCATTTTGAAATAAAACTCATACTGATGACCTCACTCGACTTCCTTTTACCTTTGTTCTGAAGATCTATGAGGAAAAGTACATGGTGAGTCCACTGTTTCTTTTCGGGTTATCAGAAATTTTCTCATTTTCTCATTCAAATGAGATTTAGCTCATGATTTCATATGAAGCTTTAAGCTGAAGTCACTGGTGTGACCGACTGTATTCTTAGGTAATTGCGAACAAGTAGAATACAAATGGATTAAATGACATATTTTGGTGGATATTCTCTGGTTGACAACATGTGGCTTGATGTTCTGTAGCAGCTGTTTTGTAAAATGCATTTTTCATCTAAAATGTCACTGGCGTTTCTGTCTCTGGTGTGACTTTTCTTACGTGTAAGCCTATCACCTATCAGTATTGGTTAACACCAGTGACGCCTATGGAGGGATAGAAAAGTGGACGCTTCTGTAGAATGACCCATTGAACAGTTATGTAACGTGTCATATTTACATTTGATTTCCTTTCTGTATCCCGCTTGAGTTTGCGCTCCAGGCTTTTCTTCAGTTTGTTTAATGACAAACATCAAAAATTTGAGGGATGTCTTCTTCTTTTGGCAAAGATTCAAAGAGCTACAAGTCAGTAGGACATGTTCTTGTAATCACAGGAAAACTTAGACTGCTTAAAAGGGTAGAAAGGAAGGTAGAATGGTTAAAAAAGAAAAAAGGTCCAGAAAGTAGCACCGCAAGCACAATTTTGTCGACATTGCATAAGCAGATATATGTGGCTGCACAGTGTCTAAGTGTGTTGTACTACTTCAGCGGTGAGGATGCAGTATCCAGGCTGCGGGATATTTTTCCATGAGCTATATAAAGGAGCTGTTCCCACCTCACATTCTGTGACTTTCTATGAATGTAACATGTAGGGCAGCGTTTTTTTCCCCAGCGTTCTGCTGTGTGCTACAGCACCCACACACTGAAAATAGACCCACTCCACATCCCCAACTGCAATGGGACGATGAACACTTTCATACAAAAACCACTGGCTAGACGGAATAAAGGAACCCAAGAGTAACACGTTCTGTGCTGGTCAACTACGTACTGGACACTGGACTAGGCAGATTTCTATACACATGTCTGTCTCTAGCACAAATGCTAAATTAAATGAAATTAAACTACTGCTGGACATAATTTTGTATGTGGTAATGCTGTTTCATGAAACTTGTCTCATAAAGTTGAAACAAGTTTCAAGTGAGTTGCAGGACACTTTGCATTACGTAACTCAACTGCAATTTAGTTTTACGTAAGTTTCAAGCAACACAATCTGCAACAAAGTTTAACCGTGTAAAGCCAGTCTTAGCATGGCTCATTAGAACAAGGCAGAACCTTGTCATTTAAGCCTTTTTACGTGCTAAACAAGCAGTTTGAGCCCCCCTGAGGAGGTCAGAGTCAGTCTGCTTTGAAACGAACCCTGAAGCGGTCTGAAGTACGAACGCAATACCGACTAAAGACATCTAGCTCTGAATCAGTAAATGTAGAATTGATTAATTCAGTTCTAAACTGAGGCCAAGGCCTGTTTCTACTATTTTATAACAGCAGTAAGACACTCAGGGCCGTGTGTTAACGTGATTTTGTTGTGAAAAAACGAACAAACAAACAAAAAGTGACACACTGCCCCCAGTGGCTGGCTGCTTTAGTGCAGTGGTCTTCAACCCTGGTCCTGGAGACCTACCTTCCTGCAGAGCCTACTTCCAACCACAGTTTGTCACATCAACCTCTTCCCAAGATCAGCTATATTAGAGGTAAGTAAGGGGGGCAGCTTATTGGATACATTAGGAAAGACAACTGCTTTTGAGTTATACAAAACCCAGTTTTATATAAAGCTCAGTTTAGTGAGAGTACAGCATCAGCATACTGTGACCAAAGATATGTACTATTGGTTTAATATCAGCCAACCAGAATGAATATGTCTCATTTTCTGCTTTGGTCTGGTGCAAGGGAACTACACATGTAAACATACCATGGCACTCAGTACTTATGGAGGGCCACTCCATGCAATGATGCAAGAAACCATGTGGCATCTGAACCCTCTACAGTCAAGAGTCTCAGAGCAATCGATGCGGTGATTAGCAGGTCTGTTTAGCAGCCAGTGCACACCACACTGTATGAACTCAAACCATAAAGGAGAAAAAGATGTTCTGCTTGAAAACAGCTTTTCTGTTTGAAGCATGCTGCCAGCTTTAAAAGTCACAGTTCTCGCCGGAGACGATAAAAGCATGTTGTAATATCATATTAAAGTCGTGGTGAATGGGAAATCATAATGCATTTTCCTTCCACACTGTGACGAATTTCTCAGTGAAACACGATAGTCTGTGCTTTCTCTTGATGATAGGTGGGGAGGCTGGGAGGGACAAGGTAAAACTGATATCATGGGTTAATATTACTTTTTCCTCTCGCTACTGCAAAGTGATGCAATCAAACCTCTAGAGAAGGGCAAAAGCCTTTACTCTTCAGTCAAAGTTTATGAAAAACAAGAATTGTTGTCTTGTACGATATGCTGAATTGTGCTTAATATGAACAGGTGTGTATAAACTAATAAAGTAAAAACAGGTCCATTTTAATACTGGGTTTAATACAGGAACTGAAACAAACTGCCAAGTAATTGCTGAATGTTGTGTTTTTGTAAGGATCATGGACACAACTAAATGAGCACAAGAATAAAATATTTTGTTTATCATCTTTTTAAAAGCCATCTCCATTTTTTGGTATTTTGGGTCAATTACAACTAAAATTCTAATTATAATATTGTAATTACAAAGTATTCACATGAGACAGTCTCACATGCCATATGTTGTTACTTTCAGAAGACCCTGGGCTACTCTGATATGTCATTGCTTGATGTGTAATTGATAACAGAAATGTGATATCCTTATGCATTTGATTAATTTTTGTTCAAATATTTACCTAGTGCCTGTAAAGGTTTTACATTTTTGTATTTGTTAAAATGTGTTTTAGGATGTGTTTGTGTGATTCTGAGGAAAAGAGGGAAAGTGGGAAAATCAATCAGAGGACTGTTTATGGCAGTTAGCCATTTAAGCTGGTCATTTAAATGGAAGTAAACGCAGGATCTAAACGGTGGTTTTCTAAACTACATCACTGACTGGATCCTCACTTCAGAAAGTCACTCTGGACACAGAGGGTAAGTCCTGCTGAGCTGTGATGTGTCAATTGTGTCGCTGTTTCATTGCAATTTGAATAGTAAACATCTACAGTTCATCATTCAAAGTGTCCAAAATTCCTTAAGTTTGTTACATTTTTGTAATTTCTTGACAAAAAAAATAGAGAAAAGGTCAAATGTGCAGACTCACATCTGCTAATACACCAGACAAACGGCATATCTTTATAACTCACTGCATAACTTCTTAATTAACTATGTAACTGCATAATTTCAGGAAAATGGTATTATTACTGTAGAGTCAAAATGCCCACCAGTGCTATTGCATAATGAAGTCAGTGGGGTGGAAAACGTGGAAGTACTTTTTTGGAACAGGAAACAAACTAGATTTCAAATTTAATCAGCTCTCCCTCTGCAGGTCCACCAGCAGCGGTTGGCATTTGCCTCTGGACAGTCTTAGCCTTTCCTCTCACCTGGCAGGGCCTGTGTTTTGACACCACGGACCTCCTCACCTCTCCATTTCCATAAAACCAATCCATTACTAATGCGGCGCTGGCCATGGTGCAATCCCAATATGACCCGTCACACACTTTTGAGCAAAGCCTCGCTCTCTTTTCTCATGTTTGTGTTTCTTATTTCATCCTTTCAGACGATTTTCCTTTTTCCCTTTTTCTTCAGGGGAAACGGGGAGGGGGGCAGGTTATTGGGGCTTTTACAAATAACATGCAGGCAAAAGAAAAAAAGCAAAGCACTTGAGATAACACAAGTGAACGCCTTTGGTGCGCTGCCTCTTTCTTCCTCGCGTCTGCACAGTCAGGCAGCAGGCCCAATGAATAAATGAATGAATTAACATGAAGCTAGAGAAGGCCTCCGGGTCCATGTGCAACTCAAAAATCCCGAAAGCCCTGCCCTCTCTACAGCCACGACAGACACACTCACACACACACACACTCATACATCACTCATACACACACTGAAGTCCCTCTCTGATTCCGAGTTATTATGGCTCGCACGCTTAAAAAGATTTATGACCTACATCAGGGCATTTGCAATTCAAGAGTTCCAAATTCTGTTGGTTGGAAAAAAAAAGATTAACACACCATGAAAAAGGGTGAGAGAGAAGGAGGGACACACACTGACCAGAGAGAGAGAGAGAGAAAGAGAGAGAGAGAGAGAGAGAGAGAGACAGAGAGAGAGAGAGAGAGAGAGAGAGCGCAAGAACACAAGGGACTGGTTAGGAGGAAAGAAAGAGTCAGACAGAGAGGCAGAAATTGAGAAAGAGAATGAGAGAGAAAAGGAGACAGAGAGAGAGAGAAAAAGAGAGAGTGAGACTGACAAGAAGAGACAGAAAAGGGAGAATGAGATAAACTGACTGGTCAATAAGAGAGAGAGAGAGACAAAGACAGAGAGTGACAGAGAGAGAGACAGAAGGAGAGACTGGTCACGAAGAGAGAAAGAGAATGAGACATAGATAGATAGATAGATAGATAGATAGATAGATAGATAGATAGATAGATAGATAGATAGATAGATAGATAGATAGATAGATCGAGGCTGGTCACAGACACAGAA
>NC_051231.1:5157500-5200000 GCF_015220715.1 Pygocentrus nattereri | reverse complement strand
AGGACCCACTGTCCTAGAGAAATATGGACTCCTCCTGACCCCTTATGTCTGAATATCTCCCAGTTTCCTCCTCTCCTGTCCTCTCTAGTCCTCTGGGGGAAAATAAAAAGAGATTAGCACTCTTGAAAAACCGGGCCTGCTTCTCATCAGGAAGAGGGATTTTAATTTCACACCCTTATCAGCGCAAACGCAGTGCCACGGCGGCCCTGACCGTTCAGAAACCAGAGAGAGGCTGCTGTTCCAGTACAGAGTCCTTCCAACAGTACAGAGCAGGCAGACTCACAGTGCAATCAGACAGATGCCCTAATGGAAATACTTGCGATATTGATTGTTATTTTATGAGATACACATTCTTTCAACAGACATATACAACGTAGATTTAAATATTACTGTACTAGACACTAAAACGCACTTCAGGCTTTTAACAAGAATTTACTAATTACAGCAATTACTTTAATGTCTTGTCAAGATCTGGCTGGAGATTTGATCACCGCTGAAATATGAGCCATTTTAGATATTAATTTCATTATAACTTTATTCCTAATACCAGACGGCCTTCTCAGCCGTTTCAAATCAAATAGAGCTCTATTCATCATTCTGGACACATAAAAAATATTTTTTTACAGCTTCCTATAAATGACTTGAAAGCTATAATGTTGCAGAGAACTATCATACCATAACCACTTTATACTTTTGTCTGAGACCCCCGGAGACCCTCTGAGAAGGTTTGTCTCGGCCCACTTGCAAATGAACTCTCGAACAGTTCTGAATTATGAAAGCAAAGATGTCCAAACAGACCAAACAGATCTTCTTTACACCTTTATACCTTCTTCGGTCCGTGCAAGACAAATTTCTGATGCTGTTTTGATGCATGCATACATTTGATCATCTCTTCATGAGCTCTGAATCGGTTATTAACTTTTTTTTTATTTTAAAACATGGCAGAGGCGCGTTATACTTGATATACACACAGACCACGGCACACATCAATCATATTATGTATTAATGTGCAGATCTTTTCATGTTTTATAAAAGCAGGCTGAGGCTATGTGTTTTCACAGTGATTTCACCCGCATTGCATCGGGGGAAAACCATGGTAATGGGTGGCTTCATGTGGCTTAGTGCTCTAGAACATAATAAGATATACCAGAAGATCATAAGAATATTATAATATTAAACACGAAATACATAAAACTCAGAGTACAGCATGATTCATCATAAAATCTGCCCAATCAGTTGTGACTTTTTTTCTTTCAAAAATGCTTATTGTTGGCTTTGGCTGCAGCGAAGGAACCAAGCTACACATGGAAACACACCCAGTGTGAAACAGGTTTACATGGGAATATGAAAACTTGTAAAGTCTGCAGCGCCAGTTTTTCCACAATTTTTATCGACATACCAACGTTTCATTGTGAGCATGTGGCCATCACAAATCATGCCACTTACTTTCTGCCACTTACCACAGACTGCATTCTACCAGAATCAAACAAACTACACTCCCACTATGTTTCTCACTCACAAGTTTTTGCAGAAACGTTCCAATTTAGTGGCCGCTCCGCTTCTGGTTTTAAACGGCCATTAGCGGAAACAGCTCGCTGAAAAACGAGAGAAAGGAACAGGGAACCGCACAGTAACATGAACTTGTTATGTGTTTACAGCACTATAAAATGGTTAAAATTGTCCACAACGTTGCTGTTGTTTTAAATTTTTTTACATGATTTGAAAACACCAGCTGTCCTTTAGACTGTGCCAAAATGTCAGGACAAAAGAGCCACTACAAACAGTCCTAAATAAAAGTAAAGAAGGTTGTTTCCTTTCCATTTTGCTCAGACAGAGATGGTATAAGCTCAGCATGTGGACCACTGTCACTCCTCCTTCTGATACGGCTGAAACTACATACGACACAGCTGCAACCAACTACAATTCCCAGAACCCCTCGCTTGTTTTTCCATCTCGACCTTGATTTCTGCCTTGCCCTTTCGTCTAGTTTTGAGTCTCTGGGTTTTGCCTTCTTGCTTTTGTTTCCCGACTGTGATTTTGGATCAACCCTTTGTTACTAAAGGTCTCACCTCAAGCCTCGCCTGAGAGCGTCTGCTTCCATCTACTACCGTCTACTACCGTTACAACCACTATGTATGTATCAAAAACAAAGTGATTTCATTAAGGACAAGTTTTATTACACACTTCTATAACCTAGGAGCACCTCAGCCAGTTTGCAGTCTCTGTAGTCACTGAATAATAAGCCTCAGTAATTAATAATAGGATTTTAAGGAGGCGGCATGGTGGCGCAGTGGGTAGCGCACCTGGGTTCGATTCCCAGTCCTTTCTGTGTGGAGTCTGCTTGTTCTTCCTGTGTCAGCGTGGGTTTCCTCTGGGTTCTCTGGTCTCCTCATGCAGTCAGGCTAAATGGACATGCTAAATTGTACCTAGGTGTGAATGTATATGTCTGTCTGCCCTGCGATGGACTGGTGACCTGTCTGGGGTGTATCCTGCCTTCCACCCAGTGCCTGCTTGGATAGACTCCAGCTCCTCCCGTGATCCAGAAAGATAAGTGGCTTCAAAGGTGTGAGTGTGTGTGGAGATTAAGGGCTTTCTTAATATCTTACCTAAATTATGTGGCTGTATCATCTATGACAACAAAAAGATCAAATTGGACACTAAAGCGCTTGAATCAGATCATGGGGCTTAAAACTGGACCGGCATATCCTGTGTTTTATCTTAATGAAAACAGTGACTCAACTACTTGTGAATGATGACTCTGACAGTTTGAATGGTAGCGTACATGTACAAACACATGTACACAGGCAAACAAACTCACATACAAAGGAACAGACAAGCTTTTTGGGTGCTGAAAGTGAACTAATTGATGTGAAGCAGAGGCGTACACCGAGGGATAAAAGGGAAAAAGCAATAAGCATCTACAACACTGAAATAAATCCTCTCTGGGTCAGAGAACAGAACCAATGACAGCTCAGATGTGTCATAACAGAATCCTGAAATGATTAGAGGAGATCAGAGGCCACCTTTTAAACACAGCAGCCTCACCACATCACACATGGAGAATGAGCAAACATTTTTCAGATGCTATTCATCTCTTTGTCTTTTCTCTGTCTGACTGCCAGCCAGTCCCTCTCTTCTCTCGCTCCCTCTCTTCTTCACCACTCACAGTGTTGGGCCTACATGAACAACCACCAGAGGGAGTTTGAGGTTGGACTCAGATGAAGATCAGCTGAATTTTTAGGAAGCCAACAAACCGTGCATTAAATCTCGCCTCATAACCTGCTGTGAGGAGAAATCCTCTACATTTGCTCCAATTTGTTGCAAAGGCCATTCGGTGCTGCCAAGTCTTTATTCGGCTGCCTCCTGCAGCTGATGGCAGGAAAAACATCCTACATTCTAATAAAGTCATCACTGTCACTTCACTACACATCTCACATATCGCTGCTGTCTGAAGATAAACTTGTATCTCAATTTTTGTCGTTTTTCAGTTTTTGACATAATTTGAAAGTGCCTGTTGTCCTTTACATTGTATGTAAATTTAATGATGAATGGACCAAAAGAAACAGCCCAAAATTACTTGGGAAAAAAAGTCTGGTTCCATTGACTTACATTAAAAGTGTAACGGGGAGCCAGGAGGCGGACGCATACACGGAGATAAGCGAGATTTATTAAGGGAAATCCAAAATCAGGGTCGAGACAGTCCAGGGTTATAGAGCCAACACAGATTGCATGAAAGTCAGACATGATGAGAAACACAAACAAATCCTAATCACCAAATAACAAACAAAGATTCAAACAGTTCTGCCAACATACAGCATGATCAAACAAAGACCAGTAACCAGACCGGGGAAAACACAGGGCTTAAATACAAGGGTAACAAGGGACAGGTGCAAACACAGGCGGAGACAATCAGGGGTGGAGTCTTGAAACGAGGGGTTGGACTAAAAACCAAAACAAATACACATGGTCTGGACTGGGAGGGGCCAATCGTGACAAAAAGTAAAGCATTTTTTTTCCTTCTCCTGTAAAGTTACCTTTTTGGAGATACGAGATTTATATACAGCGATATATACATACTTATTTGAATGTGCTCACATCATTACATAACTAATTAGATAGGTAGTTATTCTACATTAGTATTTGATTTACACTTAGCAACAATATCTCTGATATTTACCATTTGTTTTAATGTTAAGGATAAAAAACATGGCAAATATAGAAGTATGGTATTTGGGACCAAAAAAAAAAAAATTGTGCCAAAACCAAAAGCCAAAAATTGAAACCGAAAACTAAAAGTAGCTGACGATAACTAAAAATAGTTTACATTAAAAGTAGTCATACTAAACGTTTTACAGTACGTAGGCTACAGTGTGAGCCCTCAACAACAGAGAACAGCTGGTCATCCAAAGAAATGATTTCCATTCATTTTTACTAACACTTAGTGCACTTTGTACTGTTGTTTGTGATTTTTTCCCAAAATTTTAAAAAATTGTAGCTACAGATAGCGTTAGCATACTCGCAGGGACTTCCCTCTGTGCTGCTGCTGTTTTCTTGTATTTTGCGCATGAAGTGGGGTGTCATTTTTTCAAGCAGTCTCATACATATAATGGATATGCTCTTGGCTGTTGTATCCCTTCTTGGGCATGACCAGCGACTACAAATTGCCTGTCCACACTGCTGATTTACTGCAGCTCAAACTGTTTGAACAAGTCTGTGTCTACAGGTGCAGGAAAGCAAAGGAATGAGCAGTATTTGAATCAATGTGTGTGTGTGTGTGTGTGTGTATGTGTGTGTATGTGTGTGTATATATATATATATATATATATATATATATATATATATATATATATATATATATAGTGTTTGAACGATGGACAGAACTGAACCTGTCTCAATCATTTGGCATTAGTGTCATCAAGCTTGAGAAGGAAAATGGACAGCGGCGATGGATTCAGCCACTGTGACAATACTATGAAATTTAAGGCTTTAGAGGGCTTTAACACTTTGACAACTGTGCCTGAGGTCACCAAAACTGCATACATGTGCCCTAAAACAGCTCTAAAAAGTGGTCCAAAGCTGCCTTTTGTCATAGTTTTAGATTTTCCACCTTCGTATCCAGTCGTTCTGGATTCAGTTGGAGTGGTTGGGGGTCTTGATGGAGCTACTTTTAATCAGGCAGCTTGTGCAGCCATCCCAGCTGCAGGAACTCGAGCAGTTTGACCATAGTTAACACAGGCAGTCAGCTGATGAGCAAAGATACCCGCTTGTTAGGTCTGATTGGCCACCACGCCTTCCTTCTGAGGCCGAGCCAAAACATAAAACAACTTTTCCAATCCCAAACACAGGTGCACTCTGGCTAGACCATTTCTCTCCCTCTCTGACACTCGCTCTCTTTCATTTCTCTCTCTTTCTCTCTGTCTTCCTCTCTGATTGAAGAGCTTGACTGTATGTATTTTGATGTATGCTGTAATCTTGTCAGATTGATTGCTTGGATTTTAGGCTCCTACCTTGCTCTCAAGTGTTTCTAATAATTATATTTGCAGACATTTTTACCAAAACAGAACATCAAAGCAAGGCAGAAGAGTCTGTTTGAAGCATGTGAACCTGTACTTTGCTCTCTTTGTGATTCCACAGCTCCTTGTGTGACTTAACACAACATTTCTGGATATCTTTTTTTATATATACACCTGTTTTCCACAAAACCAAAGATGCAAGTTGGGTAGAAAGTTTAGAATCTGCAGTTTTCTCAAAATGTCTCGGCTTGTCTCACTGAGCTATAAGTGAAAAATAATTTATATTAATTTATCGTTGCTGTCCAATGAAAAACAAGTATCTCCAAAACATTAACTTTAGAGCAGAGGGTAAAAAGCAGAGGGTAACTCTTACCTTTCAATGTAAGTCAATGTAAAGAGATTTTATTTCCAGTGATTTAAGAGCATTTCTATTGGTCCATTCATCACAGAATTTTTAAAACAATATAAAAGAACAGTACATGTGTTTAAATGATGTAGAAAACTAAAAATCAACAAAAATGGAGATTTCGTTGGACAGCGACATTATATTTATAATAACTCAAACATTAAAATATATTATACATAGTTTTCGACAATTTCTACTGGTCCATTTACCATGAAATGTTTACACAATATAAAGAGCAGTTGGCATTTTCAAGTAGTGCATATGACAGCAAAGATGCACAACAAGAAAAGATATTTAATTATTATAAAGGCATTCTAACCTAAAACTAGCATTTAATGCTACTTGTGATGTTATGTGTATTGTGTAGTGCAGTATTGCACCCTTTAAATTCACCGGTTCGACAAAACAATTTTCTCGTTCATCATTCATTGTTCTCACTACAACACCCAGCATGCAATAGGAAAAAACATCATTCAGGCTTCAGAAATCCATATGATGCTCAACAAATCCTGACTGACATAAAGGTTAGTAAATAGCAGCACTGACCTCAACTATTAAACATTTTTCTCCTTTGTAAAATTTTATTACTGCATTTGACAGACGCTCTTATCCAGAGCGACTTACAATTTGATCATTTTTACACAGGTAGGTGAAAGTAGTGTTAGGAGTCTTGCCCAAGGACTCTTATTGGTATAGTGTAGGGAGTTTGCCCAGCATGCCCAGGCAGAGATGTTACCCACCATGCTATACCAACCACACATTATTATTATAAGACAGCTTATTAGAAATAGACAGCTTGTGAAAATGTATCCATCCCAAAACAACTGCTTCCACCTTCTAGATACATCACCAGACAGGAGTTTTTCCTAGTCTACTTTCCTAGTAGACACTGCAGCACCGGTGCAAGATACGAGAAGGCATGTTTACAACAGAACTGTTCAAATTTTTCATTTTTTGTTTTTAATTTCCCCAAAATCCACACACAGGAAAATTCAGACACTTGGCCATGAGCATGCACAAACGCACCTACACCACAGCATCAGCTGTATCCTGAGCTCCGTTGTCCTCTTCTTTTAATTGTCTTATTAGCCTTGCCCTTGTATACTTTTAGCGTGATTGGCCCCTTTTTCTAAAATCAGGTGAAGAGGGGGATAAACACATGCAAACAGGCCTATAGTGCACGCTGTAACTTCACTGCTATGCATATTGCAATGTTAATCAGTCCTTTGGGCTAAAATAAGGTACCAGGTGGTGGAGAACACAGTAACCTCCACAAAGTCCAGCTTCTCTAATGAGGACATTTTAATCTCTGAACTATGGCTGTGCATATTTTAACACATTCTCTCTCTCTCTATCTCTCCGGCACACAGAGCGTGGCTGGATGGAGCTGGCCGCAGCTAGCCGTGCACGTTGTGAAACTGATATGCATTTTTGATTAAGCGGCGTGTAATATTTATTGCGTTATGGTGTGCATGAATCTCTTTAACTGGGCTTGTGCTCTGCAGGGCACGTCTAAATAAGGGTTACTCTCATCTCTCTGTCTGACGTATTCTCTCTTAACCTCCTCCTCGCTCGCTCCTCACCCCTCCTCTCTTCCCCCACCCTCGAGAGGGAGAGCGAGAGAGTGAGAGAAAGAGAGAGAGAGAGATTGAGAGAGAGAGAGAGACCCCCTACAGTATGCTTTACTAGGGTTATTAGGGAAAAGCAAACAGAAAATAAAAGCAAATCATTGTCAGTGATGTACTATAATGACTGCTCTCCGCAGGGTGAGCTATGGCTTTACCCTTGCCAGGGGCTATGCTGCTGTATACTGTATTAGCTTCTCACCTAAGCTACACTGGGTTCATTAAGAGCAGCCCGGAATGGGGGAGGGATTGGGGGGAAGTGAAGGAGAGTGGGCAGCAAGAGATACGGAAAAAGACAGCAACTGCATTTTTCCATCAAAGAGATTAATATATGTGCAATTTACAATGAGGGTATACACTTTCCTACTCAAATTCCCACTGCAAATGCTGGAAAAGCAGGCAGAACTGTCCTTTCTTCATCAAGTCAGGAGGACCGATGCCTGAATGAGAAATTCTGCCGTCACACAATAAAGGATCCCAAATAGTTCTTACTTTAAATGTACTGTCATAGAAAACGTTTTCTTTAATTACTGGTAGGTGCAACTGTTTGATAAAGCTGTCAGATGCCACCATGACAATATGAGATATGATAAATTGTTATTAAAATCTGACTAGTTGTCTTACAAGTGTTATATAATCACAAAATGACAAAAGCACTAAACACTACTGTGCGTGAACTGCTTTTATACAGCATCAAAGGCTTTTTGACACCAACTTGCACTAGTGGAGAATGTGTAGCCTGTGAAATGTAAGTGAGCATAAGGTGCTTTAGTCAATCGGTCAACGTCAAGCAGCCTTGTTTGACATCCAAAGTTTGCTTCTTTATTTTTGTACCGAAGCGACTTTATTGTATCTAAAAAGTAATAAAAGACCATAGCTGTGTCCCAATTCAGGGGCTGCGTCTTTCGGACGCTGCATTTATAGGCCGACAGCGTCACAGTGGCGTGACTGGGCTGTCCCATTTCAGAGGCTCCTTCATATGTGGCCAAAAAATGTGTCCTCCTTTTTCATGGTAATGAAAGATCCAATGGGTGGATCCTTCGCCAGCCAGCATAACCCGAAGTTCATTGCATACTGGCGAGGATTCGAGAATTTGGTGGTGTCAGCAGAGGAGGTGGCTGAGGAGACACTTCTAAGCATAAGTATTGGGTTTAAACTGAGGTGGTCGGCCAACAATGCAAATGTTAAAAGAAATCACCACTGGCCGGCGGTGAAGCATCTCCAGCTGTAATAAATGAAAAAATGTTTCTGGCTCCATCTTTAAAGAACTTTAAAAGAACTTGAAAGGAGTGGCGTTTTGACGGTAAGGGCAGGAACAGCGGAGCTGTAATGCAAACAGGAAACCCACCATAGAGCAGACAACCTTATTTCAGATCAGCATTCACGGGTCTATGCAGCCTTTAAGGGGTACGCCTTCGTAAACTGCATACTTCGAAGGCTGCAGCCCCTGAACTGTGACACAATCACTGTCACTCAATATTGTTATTTTTGTGTGATGGAGTTCTATTACTTATATTACTAGTGCTACTTATTTAACTGAAGAAGCAAACTGGGACACCCAACATCTTGGCTGATCAACTACATTTGAAGTAATTGATAAACTGTGTACATTACATCTTCGTGGCAAACCACTTCTTTAATGGTTCGTCAATTAGCAGGCCCCAAAAGTGGTTCCTCTTTGGCATTGCTGCAAAGATCCTTTTCCGGTACCTTTGTTTTTACAGGATAAATTCAAGCATAACTCATTAAGTTACTGTTCCAGATCAATTTGTGCTAGAAGCAGGACCACGTGATCCCCCGACGCTCCAGACGCCAGCATATGTGCATTATTTAGCCGATTCTATACGGCACGCAATCGCCTCAAATTAAGCTGCAGCTTTGCATTTAGATGTTTCATCATCGTCAGCACTGATTAAGTGTGACAGAGTGAGGCTTTGGAGGCTTGACTTGCACTGTACATCATTAACAGTACCATTAGGAACCTCCACCAAGTTCAAATAACAGCGCACAGCTTAACAGTGTCTTAATTAACAATATTATACATATTCACAAATATGCAAATATTCCAAATTCAATGGTGGCATTATTTGTATACATAATTGCCTATTCCAAATGACAGTAAGCTATACATGTAGCATTTTTCTGCAATGCAAATTGTTTTGATAAAGCATTATTTCATGCTGAAATGAGGAAATGGGGGCTTATCATCGTTGTTTGTTGTTTCGTGAGAAACCAGAAGAAAATCATGTTTTCCATTAAGTATTGGAATGGCGTGGGTGAGTATGGGGTGAGGAGTGATATGAAATGCACATGGAGGTAAGTGATGCTAATTTATAACATCACTAATTTAAAAATGTGCAGCAAGGTTAATTGAAATTCTATCTAGGGGAAAAAAACGAAAACACAACTGTCTATTTGATCCAATTTAGGGGATACGCCACCAAGCAGCCACGTAAAAAGAAAAATGGCCCTCAAGTAGAAAATAAACTTTTTTTACTGCCTCTGTAAAAAGTTCATTCTCACCTAAAAGCCAGACTTTATGGAAATTTTGTAGATCTTTCGGGCATACTAATGAACTGGAGCTGATGATTCAAAGGTCGTCATCAAAACTCGAGAAGATTTATTGCTGAATGCTGAGGCGTAATAGAAAAAATGAATGCAACGTGTGTCACATTCTTCTTTCTCTACAAGCAGTTTACAGACACATTGCTTTGAAACACTGCAGAGAAAAACTTGGAATCTGCAGTTTCTTTAAACAGGAGACTCAAATTCAATTTGGGGGCCAAAAGCCAGGTGGTCTCCTCCAATGGGGGCCTAATAAAAAAAAAAAAAGCTATCAATCATAATGTTTCACCTAACGTTTTAATCTAAAATATGTTGTAAACTAAAATATTGGAAAAGTAGCCTGTATTTTTTCCAAGCTACACATTTTAACTACATATAGACAGTCATTTCATCTTAGTCAGTATCCACGTTTACATGCAGCCTAATAATCTGTTAATAATCCAGCTCAATCTAAATAGAATATGTCCAATACAATTTCTATCCAACTGAACAAGGTAAATAAATAATCTGTTAAATAGAAGAATAATATTCTTCTATTAAGTACGTTCTGCGTGTGCATCGCGTCATAGTGAGAGTTTATACTGTTCAACACGGCGGAGCAGAAACTGGTCTGCAGAGGAGACGAAGTTCATGCTCTGGTCTTTAAAAGACGGCGGTGGGACGACCGTCCAGCTTATGTGTCTCAGAACACGACGTCTTCCTTTCAGCCTTCTTTAATAAGGACATGTGAAGGATGTTTTCCTGAGCCTGACATTATTTTAAAGCAATTAAAAACACAAGCACTGCTCACTGCTGCTCATCTCTGACTGGGCTCACATGATGCTCGTTGTCATGGAAAGAGCTAAGCCAAGTGGGTCTCTATGCATGCACGTAATTTTGGATCTGATTACTTGTAGTGAGCATGTAAAGAGATTTTCATCAGATTGGTGAGTACAGTGAGCATAAACATCAGTCTTAATCTATAATCGGAACATATTCAGTTGGATTGATGAAAGTAAACACAGACAATGTTTCTTAACAATCATTCTATCAACAGAAACCACAATCACTACTCCTGCTACTAATATTAATAATAATCGAATACTACTAATAATAATAATTGTTAGTAGTATATAGTAGTAATATAGTATATGGTTCAATAAAATCTAAATTTACATTTAACAGCAGAATGGAATGGGGCTGTTTTGAGATAGCAGTTCATCCTGGATTTGAGTTAGTTTATGTTATTGCAAGTGAAATGCAGGAGGGGTCTTTGTTCTCAGTGAATTTGAATTTGATAATTCCATTCCTTTTTCAATTCTAACATGCTGTATCTATGGCTTCTGAATATGTCAATGCAGGAAGATTCAACTATCAGTCTAAATTACAATAATAGCCATGTTAGCTAGCTATTACAGTCATGCCTGCTCAGTGTGCCGCATTCACTCTGAGTCAAGTTTTCGTTGATTGGTTCATCTTGCATGCTATCAACAGCATAAGCATGAGCTTACACTAATTTTAATTTTATACAGCTTATGTAAGGTAAACAGTTAGTGCCTGGTGGGTAAATAGCATTGAATCAAGTATTGTTTGCAATATATTGTGCTCCACTTGTATATCATATTTTATTGTATTGCACTGTGTATTGTAGTTTACTGTATTGTAGTTTACTGTATTGTATTGTATTGTATTGCACGGCACAGAGTTCTGTGCTCAACCCTGTTCCTTTTCTCTCTGTATCTACAGTGACTTGTTTCTAGCAGTATCTGAGCTCAAGACCGTCTTTCTCTCAAACCTGCTGGTAACTAGCAAAGATACTTTCTCTAGACAGACAAAGCTCTTCTTGTAAGTCGCTCTGGATAAGAGCGTCTGCTAAATGCTGTAAATTTAAATGTAAATGTGTCAAAGTTGAGTATATTCAAAAATCCACCATGTATACTTAGAAGCAGTCGAATTTTGAGTATAGTGATGGACACTATTGTCTCACAATCCAATGGGAAACGGTAAGGGAGGAGCTTCTTGTGTCTGGAAAATTCTGAAAAAAATGTCGTACAGTGATGCGACAGCAGCAGCGGTGGTAGCAGGACCAGAAATGGTGTTTTACTTACTAATGTTTTCATTTGTTAGCATTTCTGTAAGAAATTTGTTTGTGAATGCATGTTAATTTGTTAGCTAGCCAGAGTCTAGCTTGCTATGATGTGCATTGTCATAGCAACGGCTCATCACTTCCTGTTAGTAAGAATGGTGTAGTATGTTAATATTTTGCGTACTGACCTGTCGTGCTCTATTAAGATTAGTACGCAGATTACACTGTATAGTGTTAGTGTGTAATACACAATTGGAACGCAGCCATGGTCTCGTTTTATAGGAAGAAAAAGCATCTTTTACATTTTTACCATCTGTTTGTCATTCGTTTGACATCAAAAGAAATGGAAAAAAGGTGTGAAGACTGAAACCTGTTGATACGGAAGGTAAATCGAATGCAAATGTAATTCAACTCTGTAATTAAACCTGTAATTACGTAATTACTAAGGAACAGCGTAGCTAAGCGACAGTACTGACATGGATTTCAAAAACTGTGTGGCTGAGAGATGCTTCATGTGTATTTATGTGGAGTATGAAAAAAGGGAGGGAGGGAAGGAGGGAGGGAGGGTGGTTGAGAAAATAGTGAGGGCAGTGAAGAGAGAGAACATTGACTAAGCCTGCACTCACTCTATTCTCTCCCTCTGAAGGAAGCGGAGGAAGCAGTCAAGGTCAGGCCAACAGACACAAGGTTAAAAGAAAATGAGTGAGGGAAAAAAAAAGAGAGAGAGAGAGATACAGAAAGCTAAAGCGGATAGACTGATATGAGCTGATAAGACCCATGTGGCAGAAGCAGTAGGGCCAGAAAGCCCAGTAAGACCTTAAGACATAAGGAAAGGAGGTGTGGAAAAAAACAGAAAAAAAGGGGAAGAAGAAGGGGGGGGAGGTAAAAGGAAGAGGGACAGAGGGAGAAGAGACTGGAGATGAAGTAGCGAAGCTTCTCTCCACTGGGAGCCCACAGTGGTCGTGTCCTCTTAATTAGGTATTTTTGTGTAACAAAATCCAATTTCAGCCAGTTAGTAAATAAGCCTGCTGGAAGACCACTTCATTATCAGCGGCTAATTGTGAAACAAGAAAAAAAAAAAAAATCAAATGGAAAGTGTCCTTAATTTAAAGATGCAGTCATTTGAAAAACATGGAAGACTCATTTTTATTTCATTTCATTTTTTATTCTCATCATAAGATTAGACGACTCAAATCTGGCAGGTATTAACCAAAAGGAAAATAAAACCCTCAACAGGGCAGACGTGGGAATAGTGCTCTCTGGAAAACAATTTATTAGGATGAAAATGAAGACTAATGAATAGCATGGATGGTTGATCAAAGCCCCCCCTCGGTCCAAAGCTCTGTTACCTTGCTCGCTCAAAAGAGAAACCGAAGCCAAAGGCATATGCCACTCAGTTAAGGTCATGACAAATAAGAAGCGAAAGTGAACCAATAAAAAACTCCAACTGCTTTGGGACGGCCCGAGTCCTCCACGTCTCCTACGCTACACCCGCACGGTTCCAGAAGAGCTGAAAAACTTTATCTCTCAACTTTTCTCCTTCACTCCTTCACTAAGAGACTATACAAGCCTCTCCTCAGCATCTGCAATACATACCGACGTTTTTTCCCCCAATGTACTCCAATCCACTGCAACTTTGTTGGCTCAAAGTCACTTTTCATGTTGCCAGGTATAAGCGCCTGCACATACGTGGCTTGCCAGCGTCGCTGTTTTGAATGTGTCAGTTGCTGGCATGCTCCGCTCTGCTCCAAGTTTACTTGGCAAGTCTGTCTTATCCGACAGACGAGTCTTTCCGTGTTCCAGCTGGACGGGCTTTTGACCCTGCGACCTTAGCCAATTAAGAGTTCCTTTTGATTGAGCACAAAAAACTAGGAAGAGGAATCCCCTGTGTATCTGAATGTGCTCCAGCAGGAGTGACTACAATTTGACAGTGTTCACATCCCTCGTCTCACTTCGTCTGCTGTACAAATGGAGAGGACGTCCAACATCCAGCATCTTTGCTTTATTAGTCATGTATATGGCGACTGCTTGCCACAAGGGGGGTATATCTTTGACCTTAGAACGATGCAACTCTATTGTGATTCTTTAAAAATGCTATGCATTAGAAAACTTACATTTTAGCACAACATTGCAACGCAATTTGATTATTATTATTTATTTTCCCAGAAATACACCAAATGTGACCAGAGCAACTACCCAAACAGCTAGAGCTAGACCAGGGGTAAGAACTGAGGGCTTCATTACCTGATGAGTTGAGTCAGAAAAATCACCAATCTGTGCAGGAATTGGGAGTTTCCCAGCCCAGAGCTAGACACCAAAAAGTTAATGCTAGATATTATTAGCATACATTAAAACTGTATATACGCCAAAGAGGACTGAGGGTCTTGAGGAGTGGCTGAAAATGTATGTTATATTAACATTATTAATGTTTTAATAGTACATGTGTAGCAATTATATGGCATAAATAATGTAAGCTATGTAAGTGCACTTGTGCTGTATCTACTGATTTCTACTGCTACACATACATCAAAATGTCATAGCATAATTATGCATGACTTATGGTGCCAAATAACCACTTGCTTCGTACTTTCGATATAGTACTTTATTTGATGCTAATTTTAATTAGGCAACTGTTTTTTTCTTTAAGAATGCCAGTTTGGTGCACTAAAGAGCAAATAATGTTACAGTACTGTGTGAAAGTCTTAGGCACCCAAGACACATTTTCAAAATATATTTGTGTAGTTTGTGTGCTGAGAAAAGTGTTAATATATATATATATATATATATATATATATATATATATATATATATATATATATATAAAATCATATAAATAATAAATAGTGATTTTCTGGATGTCAGTGTGTGTGTTTAACCATTTCCAAGCCTCTCCTCAAGGAAGCCCAGAACTATATGTAGTTAAAAAGCAGCTCCTAGTTTGACCAATCAGTGGTCATTGTGCTCATGATGTAATTGATGATATTAACGAGTGTCGGTGTCGAGGAAAAATATGGACCCAAGAAATTCTTGTTACTTTTTATTGTTTTTATGTTTATTTGAATTATGAATACGACTTTATTCTAATGTATATTGTGATAAACTCACTGCTGAAGAAAATTGTTTAAAAATTTGCTTAGATGCCTAAAACTTTCGTACAGTACTGTATGTTGGGATGTTGACTAAGAGGAACTACTGGAAACTGTGCTCCCTTAACCTGCACAAAATGAGCTTAAGGTTAAAAATAAAAGCTATTACAAAAGTCGACCAAAAATAGCCCTTCAGCCAATACGGCTGTAAAGAATTTAGAATTGGTTATAAACAGTTTAAATGTTTAAAAATTGATGCAGTATGATTTGCCATATTCCGTATTCCAAGTGGTTCCTCTTCAAAAGTTCTCCTTGAGTCCGCAATGCTACCTTGGGGATGCCACATCCAGCACATGGTGATTGCGTTTCAAAAGAACACACAAACCCACAAAGTCGTTGCTAGAACATCGCGGCACAGTTACGTAAAAAGTCTCCTTCCCTTTTCCAGGACAAACACCCACCCTGAGCACCCCATCGTGTCTCCTTTTGTTCCTGTAATCACTCGGAGGCTCTTTACTGTTTGTGCTGAGTCACACAGTCCCACACAGAGGCGCTCATCTTCTCCTTCACCCGAGAACCACTTCAACCACCATCTAGCCCACTGATACTCAGAACTGCTCTGCTCAGGTCTATATTTATGTACTTACATTTCTCAGGTGGACAACAAAGACCAGTGAGCGATGAGACAAAAAAGGGAATTGGAAAGAATGAAAAGGGAAATGGGACAAAACTAAAGATCTGCAGTTGAAAATGCTGAATCAATTTATTTGCTAATTATCAAGATATTTGTTAAGTGCAAAGACGAGCTGACATGAGAAGTGCATTTGGAGCTATAGTAGTTTTTATTCGTTTATGTTTATTATTTTCCTCATTGTTTCCATCGTTTATGTGGAACTGTCTACAAGCTTGCCTAATTGGTTTTATTCTGACTATATATGTTAATCTAATCCATTGTTTTTCTCAAATTGAAAGAGAATACTCACAATTATGAGGGTTCAGGAGAAGCAATCCTGAATATATGATGGGGGCTGCCTAGGATTTCTGATGCCTCCCTGTCTGGATTCACTCAAACTCTTTACTTTTCCATCTCACGTTTGGCGCTCTCATTCCATTAACTCGTCTCCTCACTCTCTTCCCTGCCTCCTCCTTCCTTTCGCATTTCCACTCAGAGAGATTCTGGAGAGCAAAGCAACATTACTGCTTTCCCTTTTTTTCTCCCCATAAGTACTCTTCAAAGGAGCCATGTAGTCTTCATTTGATGACACAGCTCACTCGTGTCACTCATGCTCCCTGTGGACCTGCTCACACACATGCACACACATCTGCGCAAACTGGATGCTGAGATTGAGTCACCATCCAATGGCACCGTTTAGATGCAAGGTTAAATAGAGAGATGTTACACTGCTGTTCTCCATACGCTTTTATAAACAAACATGCCCAAAAGGGGGTTCCTTGGAAGGATCAATGGATAGTTCTTTATTTAACAAACCATTTTTATAAATCAGATGTGCAACTGTGAAGAACCTTTTTAAAGTTTAAAGCTCCACATAATGGAAAGGTTCTATATCAAATTTTTTTCCTGGAACAAATAGTGCCTACATCCTATATCCTAAATGTTTTTAGTATTTTCTTTTTTTACATACAAAGCTTGAGATTTTATGCACTAAAATCAGCCATAATTCACTTTACAACCTCTCTTTATTCTTTAGAATTAAACAGGGTGTTTTTGTTATATTAATATAACAAATACAGAATGTGCCCTCATTCAAACAGCAGCACAGGCTGAAACACTCCTTATAACTTCAGTGTGAATGGCTGGCTACCAGATGGACAGCCTGATATATGTAAATGCATTGTTTTTTAATGACATTTTGAAAACAGTGAATTAAAAATACATTGTTTTTGGACCTTAACTTCCATAGATGGATTTGGCAATGAATATTACATTTCTACATTTTTAGCATTACTTACATACTACACTGAACTCTTTCAATTCAAAATGTGGGGATTGCTTTTCCATGATTTGAGCCCTTTAATAACCATTATATTTAAATCTGAATTCCAGGGTTTTCACCTATTGCTTTCCTGAATAAATCGTTAAGATGCAAACAGAAACACCTCTCAGAAAGTTTCTCATTTTCCTATTGACTGATGGTTGAGGCTTTACCTTATGGCAGTTTTTTGATAAGGTTTTCACCTAAATCACACTTTTTAAAACCCATTCATGATGGAGGGGAACATACAGGGTGTAGTAAAGCAAAGCAGTCTCCAAAGAGCTTTTTATAATTATTTATTTACTACTATTTTGCCATTTTCAATATTACCTGTAAAATCTTTCCTGTATACTGGTCATTTTGGATGGTGAAAAACACGGCTATATTTATGCTGCGGACATTGCAACACCTGGTTCCTATCACCACCAAAAAAGAAATGGGTAAGTTTCTCTACAGTGCACCACCTCACATCAAATCACGCCAAAGGACACTGTTTTTCGTCTTTTCCTGAATTATAAAGAAAATGTTGAAGATTCAGTAGAATTTGTATTCGAAAGTACCCCCCCCCAACCATTCCTCCCTTCTTTTTCCCAGTGATCAGTAACGAGAGACCACTAACCCACATAGCCACGTAACGCTGCCACAGTTAAAGGCTGAAGAAAGAGCGGCGAGCGCATTACTAGCAAAAACAGGCCCCTAGAGACACAGCTGCCAAGTCTCTCTCCCAGTAGAAACTCAGCCGCAGTTTTCCGAAAGCTTTATCGTGTCCTTGCTTCATTTATCCGGACCTCTGGCCCTGGTGAATGCCACCTCCCACATAACTCTTAGCAAATTACAGTTGACCGCTAGGTCACAGGGGAGGGCTGTATTTTCAGCTCTACCCTTGACAGACAAATGAGGAGACATAATCAGAAAAAAAGGAGGAAGGAAAGCTATCGTGGCAGATGACCTTTAGATGAAGAGGTCATCTCTCTCAGGCTTGTCTGTCCGTCTGAAAACCGGAGGGAGTGGTATGGAACGCTGTATGCTAGCCATTTGTTTCGGGCGGGCTTTGTCAGTTTTCAATAATGCTCAGTGTTGTGCAAAATCCCAGCGTATATATCCGCTGTTTATGAGAACTCCACTCTCTTGAGTGATTCACCCCTCCTCACACCTCAAAAAAAAAAGCAATAGTCTTCAGGCTTCATATTTAATCCGCCCTCCCCCTAGCCCTCTCTAATCATAAATCTAAGTCACAGTGCACAGTGGGCCGACACTACTAATTGATATTGCTTTCACTGCAGTAAAGCTCATCTTGGCAGGGTGCTCCATAGTTAGACGTCAGAGTCGGGGTAAGCTCAGTCCTTTTTTGTGAAGAGCACTTACAAAAACAGCGATGGGGTACTGCAGGTGCGCCGTTACTGCTGTTAGAAGGCCCCTGTTAATTACACCCTCAGATCTCTAATGAACAAAAGCCTGGGGAAGGCACTGAGGCACCTGAGGAGGCTCAGTCTGGCCTCAAGTTCTCCTTGCAGTTTACTCGAAATATGCTCTCACCTCAGTTCCCCCAGTAAGTTCCTTCCATACTAGTCACTAAAAATGGAGACAAGGCACAAAAACTTGAAGTGCCTGAAATTCTGCTGTGGTTAGCTGAGCTCACACTGTTTAACTTGTACAATATAACAATCTATCTACCTACCTACCTACCTACCTACCTATCTATCTATCTATTTGTCTGTCTGTCTGTCTGTCTGTCTGTCCATCTATCCATCCATCTATATATAGGGGACCTCTATCGTCCTCTGTGCACTACCACATAGCAGAATTACAATAAACACATGCGTACTATGTTTTACAAAATCAGTTTTACCAGAGGAGCTCGGATCAGACATGGGTGAGATAACCCAGTGAGTACTGTTGGGAGTCTATCAAAGATTGTCGTAAAGAAAAGATCAGAAATAGCCCACCCAAGACTCTCTGAAAAGGCATGGAAAAGGGATCTGGTGGACTAGCAATTTCAACATCCAGCATTAGCCACATTTACATGCAGCCTAATAACTCATTAATAATCTGAATAATAGCTCAATTAGAATGGAACACGTCCATGTATACACCTCAACTAGAATAGTCTGGTCAGATTGAGGCCATTCGGAATAGTTTCTATCCGATTGATCGAGGTGGGTAATCCTGTAAATAATCGATTAAATAGAAGAATAATATCCATGTTAATGCCTGTATCTGATTACATTCCCTATCAGAAATTTTAAGTCTGTTCTGCATGTGTGTCGCATCATAGTGAAAGTTTATACCGTTCAACGCGGCGGAGCAGAAGCTGGTCTGCAGAGGAGACGAAGTTTACGCTCTGATCTTTAAAAGATGGCGATGGGACGGATGTCCAGCTTATGTGTCTCAGAACGTCTTCCTTTCGGCCTTCTTTAATAAGGACATGTGAAGGATGTTTTCCTGAGTCTGACGTCATTTTAAAGTCATTAAAAACAGAAGCACTGCTCACTGCTGCTCATCTCACTCTGACTGGACTCACATGATGCTCGTTGTCATGGCAACATCTACACTAAGTGGTTCTCTACACATGCATGTAATTTTGGATCAGATTACTTGTAGTGAGCATATAAACAGAGATTTTCCATCAGATTATTGAATAGAGTGAGACCTCAGTCTTAATCTACAAGCAGAATGTACTTAATCAAAATCTTTGCATGTCAACACAAACACTGACCAGTTTTTTAAAGTGCCGTAACATGCTACTCAGCATTTTGCTATTGCTGTAATAAATTACACCCAGAATAGGTCCATACAAATAAATGCTAGATGGTATATGTTTTGAAATTTACACAGTGAAAGGTAGTAAATCTAAAATGTTCAATAAACAAATGCTAACGGTCTCTTTTGGTCTGTAGTGGTCATCTAACAATTTATCATTTTAGCTTAACAATAACTTGGTTAAGATGCACTTTATCCTCTTAAAGGTTTAGGTTATAAATAGGTACATATATGCACCTGTCCCCTGGAAAACGTAAAGTAGTGTACCTTCAAAACGTATTTCAGCAGGACCTTAAAATAGTTTTTTGACAGTGCTGACAATTATATTCTCAGAAAAGCGCATCATGACACAACTTACTGCCATATTGCTTGACAATACACTCTTTAAATAACAGCTCCTAAATGGTCTGTGGCTCGGCTGCATGGTTTTAAAAAACGTTCATTAGTATAAAACCTTTACGTTATGTGGAGTTTCTTAAATGTTAGGAAGGTTCTTCAGAGTCATTTACAAATAAATGGTTAAGGGATTATCCATTGAAAGGATCTTCAGCCCCTGGCATCACTCCAAAGAACTCTTTTCGGCAGCTTTATTTGTACCACTGTAAAGGCAGGTAAGGAACTCAGTGTGGTGTTCTAGTCTTCTGTGTTTATGGACTGTCTTCTGCTAATCATGAGGAGTTGATGGCTCAGCGTGGTGGAAGACAGAGGCAAAGGTGAATGGCAGCACAGTACGTTTCGAGTAGGTTTTTTTTGGCAGGCAGTCCGAGGATCTCCGGCTGCATTGTTAGCCTGCCACTGTCCTAGCTTAAATTCAGTCGTGTGTGCCCCATTTACCTCCCACTCAACCCTCAACTCTGAGCTGCCATTTTCACCCAGAGCTGACAGCAGTGTCCCCTCCCCTAATATGCACGCACACGGACCCCCTCTCACTGCCTTCCCCAAAGCTGAGGAGCCTGCATGTGGGCACATAAGAGTGTCCTCATATTCCCTGCGTGCATCACAATTCCTCTGGCTTTGCACTGACTCGGAGAGTTATTTAAAGAACTGAGAACAGAGAGGGATTTTCATGTGCTCTGGTTGGGACGGGATGGGGCGGGGGGGGGAGTGGGGGGTGGGGGTGGGGGGGGTGTTGTGGAACCTGAGCCAAATGCTTCAGCGTGTCCCCTGCGTCATACTGAAACATCAGGGCTTGCAGGAACACAGCGGCAAAGGCTTACAGTGGCAGATGCACCGGGTGCTGCCTGTAAATTCAGAGAGCCTATTGTCAGCACACATTTCAATGGTCTTAAAAGAATGGGACACAAAGATTAGGAGTCAGAACTGGTGAAAAGATGTCGGAATGTTTATGCATTTGCATCACATTTATGTAAGGTTATTAGCTAAATTAGCCGATTTGTCAACTTAACACAGCAAACAGGAGGCTAAAGACAAGGCAGCGATGCACTTTTTACAACAGCTCCCCTCATGAATGCTACACATGCTATATCAGCGAGGCAGAGGCATGTTTGGAGTCGATATCTGGAAAATACAGGAAGGTTTTAGGTCTTTGTCACCGGCTGATCCAAGCGGAAGCTTTTTTTTCCATGATTTTTTTTTTTCAATTCATTGCTGTCTATGGAGGCTTCGAGCATAAATGCATAATAAACGAAAATTCGAACAGGCGTGGAGACCAAGCCGAGCCTTTCATTTATCATGCCCACTTCCACAGGGCTGCCAGCAACGCTTCCTCATGCTAATGCCATTGAACCCATCCTAGCTACCACTCTGGCAAATGGTTCAGTGGATCTGCTATGCTGAACCAATAACCAAAAAAACCCATACATACACCACACTGAGGCGATTAGGCCAACCCTAAACCCAGCACAAGCTACTGATGGGCCTGTTTTGTCTGGGTCAGGATTTTCCTTTTTGCCTATGAGCACGTAAGGAAGGTTTAGAGGATGGCAGCCTATTATGCGAGTGAAAAATGCCAGGAAGTCCGTGTCTACAGCGATGGAAATACAGTAGATAGCAGCTTAAGCTGAGAAATGTCTGCAGGCAAACTGAGGATGTTTACTTGCTTTCACTAACAGTGGGATGCCATTAATCCCTCCCATCCCCCTTTCAGGTCTGACAGAAATAAACGCAGTGAGTGCACCTTTTAATAGTCCTGACACAGAAATGCTCGTACCCATAATGCCCTCTTAAATGTTTATATCCACACTGCCAATTAAAAATCCACACCCCCCCTTTCCCACATTCTTGTCTCACCATCCGGGAACTAATGAATTACTGTAATGATTTCATCATAGTTTCTTCTCAAATTCATTGCTGGTGATTGTTATTCTGTACAGGAAAAAAGCACAGCAGACAGCAACGTCTGAGATTCTACACTATCCTCAATATGTTTCCTCACTAGCAAAAACATCAGAAAAATGTAAAGAACAGATGAAACTGATCTCAGCATTTGTCTGTTATTTTATGTAATAAAATCTACAGACGTTCTAATAGGCAGCTATGGATATGCAAAGAGTCTAGCCATTCCGGTTTCTTTTGTGCCGTCTCGCAATCTGTGCAACTGCTGAAGTGTGGAATAAACTAGCTGGAAGAGAACGGAGGAGAAAGTCAATGGCAGACTGAGTTTCTAGAGAACTCTGTGACTTCCTCGGCATCAAAACAAAACAAAGAAGAGAAAGCTTAGGGTGAACAGAGAATTTAGCATTAAAGTGATCCAGCTGTCAGCTGTAGACTTGGGGGAGATTTAAGTGAGGCTTACAATTTATCCTGCACTGTGATATTCTTTCAGCAACGACTCTTTAGTGGAACTCTGAGAAGTTCATTAATGTATATAGTTTCTAAATTACACAGTATCCTGTGTACTCTGGGCTGTATTCTGGGCTGTTACTCTCAATAAATGTACTAATCGAGTGATCAACTTTATTGAGAAAAAAGCCTTTAAAAGATATAAAAAGCACTACAAGTATAAAAACAACAAAAATCATGTTCTATCATGCTCAGTTTATTACTGTAACAGAGAACAGTGGGAGAAATATGCATTTGTTGTCATGCAAAGTGCCAAATAATCACTTTTCGTCTTTAAATATCAGATTTAGTCATCAGTATAAAAATTGAATATCTAATTCTGTGGTGCCCCATGAAAAATGATACATTGACAAGTGAACTAATATTAAATATAATTGATATAGCAAGTTTTCTTATTTTCAGATGGTTGGAAGAATATTATATGATTAATTTCTTTACATTTTTGATATTGTCTTGTTCTACTGGCCGATAAGCTTGCTTGTTTCAATCATTATTATAACAAATTATCTGCATTTAAATTTCCATCCAATAGAATATGACTCCAAAATGAATAAAAATGACTCGAAACAATAATAAACAGCAAGAAATGAATAATCATATAATATTCTTACAACAATCTCATAAAGTGAAATATGATATATGGACTAGATTTGAGATGTTTTTCACTTTCTGTGATATGATTTTTGCAGTCTACTATTCCCATCACCAAATGGATCAAAAGGAAAATAAGCACAAAACTTCAAAAGATCTTGTACGTTAGGTGCTTCGGATACATTTATCTCAAATTCCAGGCTTCAGATTTTTTACCTTTGGCCAAACAGCTTTTGCTGTAAATATCAGCCTAAAGCTAAGTTTTAAAAGTTCATACCAAAGCTTCAGCAGTGAAGCTTAATCCATTCAATCTATTTAAAGAAGAAGCCACTTTAATACACTGCTGCCTTTTGGCCTGGAAATTATCATTAAAGCACACTGAAGCATGTCTATAATTGTCATTCATGTATTCTCTTCATCACTGCCTTGCCTAATGAAAATTGGGCAGAATGCCCTCGTATCAGAATCGAGCTCTCGACAACCTCAGAGAGGAGCATGCTCGCTGAATCCCTGAGCAAAGGTGGATCTTTCTAGAATTGCTGAACAGGCATTATAATGATATTTCAGATAAGTCAGTGATAACAGACCTGCGGTCTATAGACCACTAACTCGGGTCATGAAGGAATGTGTTACGGAAAGCTCTATTCTTTATGTGCACATTCTCATAATACAGATCAACATTACAATGTCAACAAATTTACAGTCTTGGATTATCCTGTGTAGGGTTGGCTGATTAATTAAGATTAATTAATTAAGAGACCCCTTATTAGTCCCACAATGGGGAAATTTCAACCTCCGCATTTAACCCATCCATGAAGTGAAACACCTCATACACTCTAGTGAGCACACACACACTAGGGGGCAGTGAGCACACCTGCCCAGAGCGGTGGGCAGCCCAATCAACAGCGCCCGGGGAGCAGGTGGGGGTCAGGTGTCTTGCTCAAGGACACCTCAGTCATGTGCTGTCGGCTCTGGGGATCGAACCGGCGCCCTTCCGGTCAGGAGGCTGGTTCCCTAACCTCCAGCCCATGACTGCCCAAATGATATGACGATATATGATTATCATGATAAACTATGTCACAATATGTTTTTCCGGACATGCTGTGGGTATCATTAGTACCTACTTGAACACGAGAGGGAGCGTGTTTTTGCGAAATAACATCACAGCCATGATGTTATTCGCGATGACACACGCCCTTGAGTGTTCTATTACTTTTATACAGCAGTCAAATAAATAAAGTGAGAAATACATAAATTGGGCTATGAATGTGACATTTTATGTGTTTTAATGTTCGTAGTTCCTTCCTCCCAATTATAGTTCCTTAACAAGCAACTTGTCAGAGTAACGAGCTCCCTGTAAGCCTCACCTTTTGAAGTGCGGACTGTGCCAAAACTAAAATATCAAGTTTAGCTCAGTTTTGTCAGATCAATATTAATGTTTTGTTCCAGACAGTCTGTTAAGCATTATACAGCCCCTTTTGTTTGGCGAATGGTATTCTGTTCGGCGTGATACAGTGTTTGTGAAAAGAACGTGATGTTGTGGTGAAATAACAGCACGGTTAGAACGCCTCTCAACCAATCAGCTTGCGTGGTCGGAACTAACTGTTGTATAATGACAGAATAGAGAGCACTGATGTTTTAACCATTTTAATGGAGCTCCTGAGTGTTTTAGCAGTTGTAGGTGTCAGGAAATTGGCCAAAAGGCTTACTTGGTCCTGCTAAATTGAAAAATTGCTGAATAAAATTTTTGGCAGTTGTTTTGCTGCTGCACTGTGTCAATTCCAACATATCATATAAAATATGATATGTACTGTGCATTACGTTATCATAAGTATTGTGATTTTTTTTTTTTTTGGCCAAATTGCCCACCCGTAATTCGTCTAGTAGATTAACTATTTTAGAAAAGAGTCACAAGAACGGACTGTGCCAGGTCCACTTCAAAAAGACAAGCATGGAAAATTCATTAAATTCTAATTTTGTCTACTGTAAGATGCTCATATATTTCAGGCTGTTTACAGAATCTGCTGTAGCACAAGAGATCCCAAATTACTAATAGACAGCATCAGGCACCCGATGTTTGGAGCACTTCTACCCATGTGCACATCCTACCACCCTCTGCTGGATTGGGAGCACTCCCGCTCTAGCTATTAATCAGGGAAAATGGATGACAGCTGCCCGTAATTAATCTGCATGCCAAGCGACGAGGTGCAGGTTCTGCTACGCAGAGACGATTCCTGCCGTTTATGACTTTTTCATAGGACGACTCATGTATAATGGAGGCCCAGCAAGAGGAGGGGAAGATGAGAGAGCAAATGGATGGAGAGGGAGAGCTTGTTAGTGGGGCAGCTTGACTGCTCACTCTGCCACTCTGTCCCTGGCAGACCCCTCTTAACAATTCATGGAGGGGTCTCTCTTTCTCTTTTTGATCCATTTATTAGAGCAGCAAGGTGGATGCGTGACTTTTGGACTATCTTTCTCTTCCTCTCGAAATCTTTTAGGCTTGAGTTCTTGGGCTTAAAAATATGTTCGGATGACCACAAAATGCCCGCGTTCGCAACAAGCCGCTGCTGTTATCGAGTACATGCGTGAGGAAGTGCCCTCCAGCACATGGCTAGGGTCAGCTGTTCCCTGGATACTGAGAAGACTTCAGTGTTTCCATAACAACGGCATGTTTCCATGAACACCTTGCGAGCGACTAATTAGGCGCACTTGTTTAGCTCTGTAATCACTTCATTCGGGTTTATTTTCGAAACGCAGTATTTTCTTAATTACATGTCACTAATTTTAGACCATAAATTCACAAACACCGCATTCCGGAGCACCTCCTCCGTACCTGACTATTTAGGCTAATTAAACTAAACGCTATGTAAATGTGACACGGTAATTAGAGAATGCGCCCAAGCCCAACCGAGTAACACAACAATAAGACCCTAGAGGCGATCATGTCCTTTCGGTGCAGAAGAGGTGAGATAATCAGGTACTGCAGTAACACACACTGCCCAGCAGAAGCTCAGCTACACTAACACTGCCCTTTCTTAGCTGATATATGTGGAACATTGCTTCATGTTACTGCAAGTGCCCTAAGCACGCTTGTCCTGGTGGAATTTACCAGGACCAATCTTTGCCGTCTGCTCCCGGCAGACTACATCGGCTGTGACACTTACAGGATAGAGGGCCAGAGGGAAGAGAGGCTTTCCTGCACTTGCATAAATGCCATTGAGAGAAATTCACAAAATCGAAAGACAGAAGGGAGAGCTACTGGGGAGCTTGAATTAGAGCCTGACCGATATCGACTGACTGTATTTGAACAATAAGAAGAAATTTAGACAACACTGAGAGTCTCGGATTCATCAGTACTAGCTGAGACTCCTATGAAAGGGCTGTAAACTAAACGTGATACAAAGTCCCTTGTTTTATTTTTTATTTTACTTAAGACCGGTCTGCCCAAAGTGAAGCCTGCAAGCCAAAGTTGGCCAGCAAGGACGTTCAATTTGGACTACTAAAAAGTTGTTCTCAGTGCCCCCAGCTCCTAACTCAATGAGAAAATATGTTATAGAACTTTTTTTTTCTCAAATAACTTTAATCATAAAACAGTTTCATATTATAAAATAAAATAAAAGACTGCTAACACCACACAGATTTAACAACACAATATAGCTACCACTTATGACAGAAATGGACAATAATCATAAAAAGTGGACCAGAGATAAAAGGCAATTTAGAGACTACTGGAGTGGAAAACATTCTCAGGCAACATTTATCTACATTATAAAAGCATTTGTGTTCCAATTTATGTTTTCCACATAAGGTCATATGCAAAAGTTTGCACACCCTGATCAAGCGACATGTTTTGTTACTTTTCTCAGTGAAAATAAGTAAATATCTCTACAGGGAGTAAACAAAGTCAACATATTGAAAACAAAGATGCAATTTTCTAGTTACAACATGTAAAATTGTAGGGTTTAACAAGCTGTCTAGCAGTTTAGGACTTCAGGCCACCACAAACATTATGCTTGCCCCCCTCGACAAAGTTTGCTCTTCGCTGATTCACACAGTGATCTCGTAACGAGTGGGAAATTTCTCATAACGAGTAGGAAATTTGTAAACCAACCCCTGTCTGGTGAAGATGGAGCCTAAAGTAGGGGAGATGGGGTGCTCGTCCAGGCTGTAGTGATTTGCTAGCTAGCTTGTTTGGTTGTGCTACCATTGCATTCCAGATGTTAAAGAGCATAGACTAGAGGAGATTTGGGGTACGTTTTAAAGGGGGGGATTCTTGTTATTGGCGCATTTCGCTGTAATACAGCACAAAAAGATTAACAGGTTGTCCCCAGATGTGTAGATTACTCCGATTTAAACCCTAAAAGCCTGCTGTTCGTTTGAGATTATCAATTTTATAATGAAAACCTGAAAATCATATCTTGATTATCAGAATTTTTGGCTTAAAATGTCCAAATCGGTGGAGCTGTAGCTGAAACACCATCAAGGAGGAAAGGGCTGTGTGATGTGCTGCATGGGGAGTGTCTGGGAACGAACAGAGTAATAAAGGGAGCCGTGAAGGTGGGAGCCACAGGAAGCTCAGTGGCGACAGACGGAGGAACGCTGCATAAGGGAGCACAGCGGAGGAGCCTCAGGTCTGCAGTCAAGCTGGAATGGTGAGAACTTGCAATGTGCAAAGCAAACACTGCAATGCAATTGAGGATGACTGTCTAAGCACATAGGCACATTCACAAAAGTCAAAATGACCATCACGAATAAAAGAAGCGAGCAAATGCAACGCAAACAACCGAGGGAGAAGAGGGGGCAGAACGAAGGGAGTAATGATCAAGAAACTTCTGCTGAGAGATGAAAATGAGTGTCTGCATTCTGTTGAGTCCTACATGGCTGGAGGGACAGCGACAGTTCTATGAGAAACCATCACAGTCTCTGAACTAAATGGGTTTGGGGCACACAGCTGGTGCAGTCTTTTTCTCTTTCTCTGCCTATTTCTCTCACTCAGCCAAGACCTTTCCAAGAGCGATGAAAGCTGCAAGTTAATAAGCATTCTCCATGGTCTCTGCTCCAACTTGAAAAAGGTCACACCCAGATATTCCCCTACAACGCCGCTATACATCTAGGCCTAACAAAATGTTTAGAGCATACACTATTATGTATAGACTGATATGAGGAAGGGTATGTTGTATTTTTGTGTATGTGTATATTTGCTTTCTTGTATATCTGTATGTTGCAAAGATCTGAAATTCTTGTATGTTTTATTTCCGACCACCTATTGGTCACAAGCATTAAAATAAAGGCAGGCACAGATAGAAATATGCCTGAATATTAGACTAACTGTTAATCTTTGAACACTGCCATCTTTCAAAGAGCTACTCTGAACCAGACGAAAGGTGTCATTTGGTTTAATGTCTAAAGATGGCAACGAACCACTGGGGAAATCATCTGGTGACAGCGTCTATTGCTCTTGAAGCGTTTCCCTGCCAAGTCTCTTAAACCCATCACTTCCTATGAACAACTCTTCATCGGAGTGTGCTGAGATTTTCCTTGAGATGGATATTCAGCAGCATCCAAAGCATGCCGAATACAACTGGAGTTGACCTCTCCTGGAATGTTTTGTCAATGTCGACTACTTTGCCAAGTGAAACAGCAAACCCAGGCGATTGCCTTGCGAATCATGAATAAGTTATTGAGAGGTTTCCTTGGCGATAAGGTTCACCGAAGCCTTGTGGACTGTGCGATAGCTCATGCTAAACTGCTGGCGATGACGGATGGTACTGGCCTCAGATAGCTTTGTCAGTGTCACAACCACTCTCCCCTGCCGGGTCTCTCGCAGCCTGGCCTGGGAGTCAGCAGGCATGCAGAGAAACATGAGACTGAAGTGTCTGCCAAAGCACCAATGACAAAAAACAAGCCTACTATCTCCAAAGTAAAAAAAAAAAAAAAAAAAAAAAAACTTGCCTAAAACCCATATTTCACAGTAACCTTAAAGGAACTGACAGTTCTAGGCACTGGTGTCAGGTCAAAATACAACAGTTGTGTATTTTCCCTTCAACATCCTGTCCTGTCTTACTGTCAGACAAAATGGGACTTCTTGTCAGTTTTAACAAACCATAATAAACAATGTCACCCTTTCCTTTTTATTTTGTAGCATGGGACTTCGTTTTGGAGGAAAACTAGACACAGGCCATTCTTAGTTGCCAGGAACCAAGGCTGTGTTGTCAATTACAGGCAAAACAATTAAGAAACAAATTCCCCAGGGGTCCTGGTACTGGGTCCTGGTACAGTCATGCTGACGCTAAAACCATTCAAGGTTACCCGGACCCGTCCTTCCCTCAAGTATGCCGGGCCGATTAGCTGAACGTGCAGAGACCACTTAGAAATTATGTACGTCCATTTGATTAAGTTTGCGCACTGTTGCACACAAAGGGGTGATGGCTGGAAACTTCTAGGAGCCATGTTTCCCCTCAGACAGCAATCCCAGAGCTCAGAGGGGAGTCCTGCTCTTTCAGGCGCACCAGCTGAACGCCTCATGCCGTGACACACTGGAGGCCGCAGGGAAACGGAAATGTCTCCAAATACATTCAAGCAAGACCTATCGGGTCCAGTGCACATCTCCCACATTCACACACTTTTCACTCAACTGACCAAGCAGAATTAGCCCCATAATCAGCTAGGTCAGCATTCAGTGGATTGGAGTAATGCTTAATATATCCAGATAAAGATTTAAGTTGATGTACTAAGTTAAAGGATTTATGGTTGTCCGTAAAATTTGCTTCCCTCTTACAAAATTACAAATATTATTGGTTTTTGAAGAGAAAAAAAAAACAAACACATAGGTTTGACGAGTCAGAGAATTTCTTATACTCTGGAATTGCCATGAATTACTAATGACAATTCCTGGCCTGTCTTACAAGTCCTAACAGGTCAATTAAGGTGTAATGAGCGTTCCAAATAGATGGTGTCAAATATAAAATAACGGCATCAAAATATGCATTTTTAAATTTAAAACACTTCTTCAGACTTCATTTTTCCTTCAAAACTCAGCTAAATATATCCTCTCTCCTGGATCCCCAAACTTTTGCATACACCTGTAACTACAGTGAGATCATACACATCTACTGGTCGGATTAAAATCAAGAAAATTCACTACAAAACATCTACAAGTGTACTTTCCTCATTTGCCCTTTTCCCCTTACTACATACTCACCACTCAAACATTTCTCGACTTATTTTCAGATTAAAGACTCAGTTTTCTTTCACATGGCTCCTACAAATCTTAGGCTGAATGTGTCTTTATTCCCCTTCACCAATTTTCTCACTCTCAGGAGCTTGAGAACCTTGACAGACACTTGGCAGCTGGAGCAGCCCCAAGGACACCAAGGGCACCACTTTCATCTTCTCAAAGCTATGGGCTTTCTCTACCCTGGAATGTCGAGTGCCCACTGTGTGCCCACAGAGTTGGTACAGACGAGCATGAATCAGCAACTGCGATGAGTCGAGTTGATCATAAATACGGTAATTGGATTGGGCTACTAAGCAAGGCATATGTTAAGAATGGGTGACTAATTAAGGCCTCGATGAGATGCTAGTGAACTCTCAGCCTGTTTGAGGATTCCCAGCACGTCACTAATATGGGGGAAAGGTATAAACAAACAGCAATCTGGCTGTTTAGCTCTTCTAGCCTAATTACAAGGATCCAATTAGGGAACAACATCCCGGAGCCAGTAATACAATTTATAGCAGAGTAAAGGACTTTATCTGCAAAAACTAAGTACACAATTCCTAAGCTCAACAGCCAGGCCATCTTTAATTCAGGCATATTCAGTATTTGAGGGAACATATTATGAAGCAAGCAGCCTCATTTGCTTATCTGCGTCAAAAATGTCCAAACCAAGCAAAATTTGATTATGCTGATGGGGGTTGTCAATATCCCTGCTTTGCATCTATATTCAAAAAATTCAAGGTTTGTCTAGATCCTCAAAAGTCAGTATGCGAATGCAGATCCTTTGCATTTTTGCACAATACACTTTAAAACTATGCTTATTATTGTTGTTGTTGTTGTATTTCTTGTCTCTGTATTGTGTGCAGGTGTCTATTGTACCGCACAGAGATGACAATATGACTAGAATTCTAATATAAACGTACATGTGGCAATAAACGCCTTCAGTCATCTAACTGTTCAGCAAAAAAAACGACTGTGTACCTTTCTCCAGCCATAACAGAATCTCTATCTAAGATTCAGATCAAATCAGTTTTCCTTAGAGTGCCTGGTCAAGGTGCAACGCCATCTTAAATTCGATCATTTTCAAGTGCCAGTTGCCAAACACAGCAGGGGCCTTTTCAGGGCCTCAGGCAGGCCTGAATCTCTCATTTTGTACCTCCGATCTGGGCACAGAATAGCAGCTTGGCAGCCGTTACATTTCCAGACAAAAGGAGAGGGTACGTCTGCAACAAAACCCAACCAAAGCACTGCACTAGTATCTATAAACACCCAGCCTGTTACTGGTGGATGGTGTTAAAATAGTGACTCATGAGAGACTTTGTTTGTTGTCTAATTATCTTGGTGCTGGCTAGTTTTTATTTGACTTTGTAATTATTACTGCCAATGTTTATTCCACTGACCTTTTTTTTATCGCATTGTCTGTGTATGCAGTTTTTATCTGGTGCAAATTTTATGCAACGGCCTGTTTTTTCAAGCCTTGCTTGGTTGTGCTGTTGCCACTGTGGAGCGGAGCAGTGTTTGCTATTCAGGAATGGTCACTGCTGATTCTTGTGTATTATTTTTTTTTCTCAGACTCTTCCAGGACATGAAATGATAATGTCAACCCCCGAGCTGTAGTGACCATTCCTCCACTTTGCCACGGAGGCACATGGAATGCATTTATGAGCATTGTTAGCTTTCAATAAAGTCTCACATTTTTAAAAAAGAAGAGGGAGATCAGAGCCTGCTTTTGCAGTGTGGTTTCTCTCCATGTGAAGTAAAACAATATCCAAAACTATGAAATAAGCAATCTAGGTCTTCATTAAAGGGGATATTGTGGGCTAGAAAACAAGATGAAAAAGGCAATGAGCTCAGCAGACTTATTAAATAAACGTATAACTATGTAAAGGGGCTGTGTCATGAAAAACTGAATTTACCTTCTTTTTTTTATTTAAAAAAATATACAATATATAAACATACTTATCATTTCAATTGATGCGGTCTACACAGAGAAACTCAGCTGTGTTGACTTTATTATGGTTGTGATGTCACAAACATGAAAACATTTATATCTGATTGCCCATCCAGCCTACAGCAGTCTAGCGTTTGCACTGAAGTAATAAGAAATGTTGTTACTGCAGTCTGTATCATATTAGAGACTAAAGAGACATGCCCAGTTCTGTGGGTCCAGGTTTCCATTCCTCACTTCTATATTTCAGTTAAGTTTTCCTTTTAATTACTGCATAACAATTCTGAGAATCTAAAAGTTGTGCTGTTCCTGGCTGTTGGGAAGAAAGAGTATCGCTGCAGCTTTCCAAAGCATCCAGACGACTGAACGGGGTGGCTGATTTCTGATGCCACTGAAGATTTCAGTCTGAACTTAACAGTTTGTTCCAAATATTTCAGTCTGGACTGCTTTTTAAATGAGGCATAGCACAGCACAGCCAATCAGATATGAGGTCATACACATAGGAACAGTAACAAAACAGCTTGCTTAGTTCTAAGTGATAAAGAGAGTTGTTAATGGTGATGTAAAAAGTGCTTTTAGTGTGTCAAACCACACAAATATATTTGTACTTTTGAGAAAAATACAAAATAACGGCCTCTTTCGAATGTGAATGTTTAACTGATTATCCGTTAACCAACAAATAAAGAACTGTCTGAGCAATCCTATCAGTTCAATAAATCATTACTTTAATTTAATTTCATTTACACAGTTCCTACACAGGAATATTTTGTAAAATTTTACACATTGGTGTAATTGGTTCTGCTAGACAGGCCTACTAAAAAATCGTGTTTGGGGCCACTTTTCTAGAGCACAATAGAACAACTACTGACAGACACTGAGCCAAAGCTATCCCCATCCATAATATTCATGTACATTTTAACTTGAGTTGGTAAGGAGTTGTAAATATAACCTTAGAATAGAACTTTTATAGCCCATTATTATACGTTTCAGTCATTTCGTTAACTTTTTAGCAGTTGGTCTATATATTCATGAATATACTGTAGTCCTTACATTTAAGAAAAAGGTTTAATTTCACCCTTATGTGGTGTTGATGTGTTTGTTATACAGTGGTCTGGTGGACCCACCACATTATTGTTTTTTTTAAACAACACAGCCAAACCAGTTTATGTAAAAATTACCACATGTTTAAAATATTACAAGTGTCCAGTGTAGGGTTCATTTTTAGCAGCTGTAACCAGTCAGCAGCCTGTCCATGTTGGCCACCTTCACACACACACACACACACACACACACACACACACACATGCACACACACACAGCAGGCCATGTAGGAGGAGAACAGAGTGAAGGACACAGCATCCCCACACTTTCACTCCCCGCGGGTTCAGCCCAACACCACATGTCTAATATAAATGTGTGGGGGGTGAACAGAGTGAAAGCACTGAAAATGGGTTATTTTATATGTTCTTCACAGAAAATGAGCAAAGGCAAAGAAACTGAGGTTGAAATGATAAAGAATATTTTTTTCTTTTTAAACATTGTAAATGGGTCCCACAGACCCCAACACCACACAAGGGTTAATCTGGTTACAGGCCATTTACTTCCTATACATGCTTATTCTTTGCCCCATCTGTCAGTGATATGTTTCATGGTCCATACAAGGACTGTTTCTCAATATCTCGGTGCATTAACACAGAATTCATCTGATGTGTCTGCTCTTAAGTGTACACCAGGTATTCTACAATAGCTTTAAATGTGGCTAAACTAATCAGATTTTAGGCTTGTTGGTTAATGATTAATCGCTGACCAATAACGGTCATATATCAGTCAAAAAAACTTGTCAGAGTGCATCCCCAGGCCCACTACCAAACAAAATAAGTTGATGTTACACCAGAAGGAACATAAGCACCACATTACACAGGCTGCTTTTTGTAAACACTAGGTGGTAATGACCGTAACTCGCAGTAAGAGCAACCTCAGAGGCAAGCTTGTACACTTAAAAACAATTCCAAGACTCGAGAATAAAGGTGGCGGCGGCAGGTGTCACCGATTCTAAAAGAATGTGCTCCCGTTAAGGGCCCTCCCACTAATGAAACAGGCCTTAAAAAAGTGCCAAACAAGAACAGTGCTTATCCAGCAAAACTGCTGCTAGATGGAGCGTAAAGTGCACACATTTTCCATGACACTACAGTAATGAGGTTTTATATTGGCCCAGCCCTCACTCCTTCTGTTCAGGGCCGCCCCAGCAACCCCTCTCTTATCTGTCTCCACTACTTTTTTCCATCTATTTTTTTTCTCATCAGTCTGGCTTTCTCTGTATATAAAGCGCAAACAAGCGAACATGCAGAACATCATACCTTAACATCCGGCTATAATTCTTCTACAAGGACAAGGGAGAAAAAAATGTCAATCAAACTACATGATGCTGTGCTGCACTCTTCAGTGAATTTTAATTAGAACCCAGAGACACGAGGATACACACAAAGGCACTCAATTTGTGAAGGAGGTCTCATAACTTAGAATACATGGAAAATGATTTAAGGAAACAAGAGTTTGTTATAGGGAGTAGGAAGCTTTCATGTTCTTTAATAAGCCAAATACATTAAAGGTGCAGCAAAGCGCTGCAAAAAAGATAAACAGACTTTTGATTTTGTTCTTTTTTCTCTCGTTTAGGCCTGTAATTGACGGTGTGAAGTTTTAAATACTGGATTAAACCCAGAAGTTTCAAGTCTGGTATTTATTGATAAAGCTAATTTATGTATTTCTTTGAGCTGCTTCTGGTTCATGAAATGACCTTTATGCTATCCTTCCACTCTTCGAAAAATCAGGATTCAGAACTTGAATCGATTTCGAGCGAGCAGGAAGATCAGATTAAGCGCAACACAAACTGATTACCTCATTTCAGTTCACTCAGCGTTTCGCGCACCCTGCCAGCGTTCTGTAAAGGCAGCGCAGAAATGCGCTCGACTCACTCCGCTCACGCTATTTCTGACATGCTCTTGTGGATGCTCTTTGTGGCGAATCTTAACGTGGCTTAACAGAAGCTGGTGCCACCAATACAGGTTAATACCCGTAAAATTAACTCGAACTTCATCAGCTGATTGGCTGCACAGATGTACTACAAAGTCAGTCCAAATTCAAAGCTATTGAGCCAAATGCCTTTAAGCTTTAATAAAAACTGTAAAACTATCCTGACTGAAATGTTTTTAAGGTACTTTTAGACTTTTTAGTTTCAGTGTCTGGGCACCTGGACTGTATAAAAGCTTTGTTGTTTTAACTTAAAATTTTAAGGCAGCTTAAGGCAGTTAAACCCTTATCGTCATGCTCGTGGGCATATTTCAGTTTTTCCATCTGATTTTACATGCAGAAGTAACTACATGAAATGCATGTAAATTTTGTTGTTTTTTTGTAAAGGTTTCCCTCAAATTAACAAAGCATGTGTTTTATGATCATAAACATATTGCTATATGCTTACAATTTACTACTGAAAGCCAAAAATCTTAGACGCTTAGACTTTTACAGTGTATATGACTGAAGAGACACCATCTGAGATCCAATTCTTATGGCCAGATTTGTGGAAAAATGGGTCAAATTTCAATAGAAAAAAGTTGTGAGTTCAGCTTCTTTTATTATAAGGGTTTAAAATTACATCACCCATCTATTTGACTAGAAGAAAATATGAAATATGAAAGTTATGAAGTAAATAATATGACAAAGTGCATTTAACAAGGAGTTAAAAACCTTGGCTCTTTACACCCTTAAAATTATTGTTCAGTAAATACATGGAAAGCAAAGCAAACTGACTGACATATTGTTAAGTTATGCTGCCGGGTTAAAAGTTTGGAACCATCGTTCAAGATTTTGGAATCACTGTTTTCAATTATTTACATCCAATTTTGTTGCAAATACATGTTTTATTTTATTATGATGCTAGTCCTCTATGGGGTTCAAGCAAAATGTAGGAAGTTGGAAAAACTGAGAAATGTTCAATGATGAATGGAGCTGTAGATCATTCAATAATTAACAAGAAAGCTGTGGAACACTGAGAATGTTATCCCAGGTGGTTGCTAAGATGTTGGTGGTCCGTTGCTATGGTATCCCAGGTGGTTGCTAATATGTGTGTATATGTGTGTGTGTTAGTATATATGTACGTCTGTATGTGAAATCCATAAGGGACATTGTAAGAGGTGTTTTGCAACATCTATGTAGCAGCTAATTTAGTATTTTCTCAACATTTTATCTCCATTTGTGGGTAATTGTTCTGAACAAATCATTTTGAACAAACACTAAATGTTACCATAATACTTCAAATTGTGAATAAACCATCTGTTTGCATTTTATGGTTAGTTTATAACATTTCAATCTACACTGGATACATTGAATAATCATTACTGAAATGATAAGTGACTCCAAACTTTTGAACTGTAGTGTACAGAAATGAGAAACTGAAGCCCGCTCTGCTGCTCTGCAGGTTACAGTACTATCACTTTTTAACAGTGTAAGAATGTTTCCTGTGCAGCAGTTTGCCACAAAAATCTATGATACGAACACAAACTCTGAAAAATGAACTGCTGGGTTGAAATGCTCTTGAGCAAACAGTTTAAATGATTAAGAACCATTTCAAGCAAGTCATTGATTTGATGGAAACAGAGGAGAGCACATCTGACTGACAGCAGATTTAAAAACATGAAAGTTTCCCATCCCAGAAACAGTACTTCTTAACTTTTATTGTGTTCAAAAATCCATTATTTACTATAACTGTGAAGTATTAACAAAGGGTGTGCGATTATAAAACGTCACTATTATCACTTTTTAAACAGAATCAGCATGTTCTGCGAGCGCAGTGTTAGCATTGAAAATCTAACAAAAAAGGAGCCCTTAACCCCTTAATTTATAAGCCGCTTAGTATATCAGATGGGAATTCACGTAAATCTTCATAATTAGTTGCTAAGTTGAATTTAACATTCACTGGAAAGCAGTGGTGGACAGTAACTTAGTAAATGTAATTTGTTTCTGTACTTAAGTATTTTTTCATGTATCTGTACTCAGGTTTTTCCATTTTGGGCGACTTTTTACTTTCACTGTAAGTAATTGCAAGTAATTGCGTCACATCATAATCAACAGCTATGGCAACATTTACTTTGATCTTATTGACTCAAAACTACAAAAAATAAAAATAGGGCTGTAAATCTTTGACCTAACAACAATTTAATTTAATCACGATTTATAAGAAAACAACTAAAAGCGTAAAAAAAAAAACTTTCTATCATTCTGAATTATTTTCAGAATTATTTTAAAAAATGCATTCAATACAAAACTGCAACTGGAAAGAAAAAAAAACAGAAATGGAAAATTTGTTCTTTTTTTGTCTGAAAATACCCAGAGTATTTTATTTTTGGCCAACAAATTAGGGCCAATTAATACCGAATTGTATTATAATTGAGTATGATAAAGTCTCACGTTCCTAAATCGATGATAATTATCATACAGCATTATAGATGATCTACACTATGAATATCTTTAACTCAACTGCTGAGAAATCACACACACAGGGTAGAGTTCAGGGGGTCTCCCAGTTTATGTCAGCTGTGATGAGCACACATTTTGAGGCTGGCCATCCGTAGCTTTCAGAATGCTGACCCTGGAGCCCTCTTTGAAATTTAGCTCTGAAGCAGACACATGTTCAGCGCAGCTAGGGCGTCTCCTTTGTGACCCCCTGGCCTGACACATACTTCTTGACGCTGCTCTCTGAGGTGATTTGCATGCTGTGATAGGCTGCACAGGTCAGGTGCTGAGAGGATATCCTAGGATGCACTGGGATGGCGGCTGTCCTGCTGCACTGTTGTGCACTTTTCTGCCATGAAAGTCTTCTTAGACTTGAATTAGTGGGGCAAGACCTTTACATCTCACTGAGGGATACACCAGTACAGAAATTATGGGCTGATAATTTACATCTTATTGTGGTCAATACAAATAACAACAATGGCAAATTATTTTTTTTTGCTTTTCAAACAAGCTGACACTATAACCCATAACACCTCACCCCAATACGAAGTGTTCAAACGCAGAATTGCATCGTTTTGCAAAGGATGTCCACATTGGAAACGTCAAATATATGTGTCAAACTGCAAGAATAAGTTCTTCAAACAATATTTTGCTTTATTTAAAAAAAATTGAAAGCAATATCAGTTGCACATATTATGGGTATTACCAGCAAACGATTATCTTTCCTGACTAACTTTTCTGACAATTTGGCTACATAAGGCAACTGTTCAAACAAACATATCGCTGTTGTGGGAACAAAACCTCATATCTTGAGTCGTTTTTCAGTTTTTGTCATAATTTAAAAATGCCTGTTTTCCTTCGCATTTCATGAAGAATTGACCAAAAAAAATGGGCCAAAATAACTGCTTCCATTGACTTACATTAAAAGTAAAGTAGGTTTTGGCTGGAGTGATTAAAGTCTGGTTTAAGTGCAGATGGTTATTATAAAGAAACAAACAGAACTGTCATAAGAAGCAAAACCTATTCTGAGAAATCATGAAATGATTGTCTTTCTCTTAAAATAAAAGGTTAATAGACTTCTCATCAAAAAATGAGTTTTTTGTAAAATGTTTAATAGGCTTCTCATGCTTTTATATTGTTAACTAAATCAATTTTATGGTGGGATGTTTAAAAAAAAACTGATTGGTTTAATCATCAAAAATAATGAGCAGGCTACTTGATTTCTAATATAATCTAAAAACTGCACCAGTCACAAATATTTCAAGCAGATTTCCAATGATTTTTCAAAATGTAATAAATAAATAAGCAACCCTTATTTATTTATTAATTTCACCTTGTGACATTTTTCAGTTTTTGGTTAATTGAAAATATCTGTTGCCCTTTGTATTGTGTGTAAATTTCAAGAAGAATGGACCAAAAGAAATAATCCAAAATGACCTGTAAAAAAGTGTGAACTTAAAGGTAAACATTAACATTAAAAGTAAAGTAGGTTTTTTCCACCTCCTGTAAAGTTACGGTTTTGGAGATACGAGGTTTTCTTCCAACATAAGTGATATTCCAGTATTTTTTTTTTTTTAAATATTAAAATTTTGAAGGGACACGGGACAGGGGGTTAACGCATGTTAAACCTACAAAGATCCCATCTTCAATTCTATCCATCTTATAGTCTTCAGATTACACAGATTACTGGAACTGTGAGGTTTAAAATGACTGAACAACAAAGATGGTCACAAGGTGCTTCTCGAGTCTTTGGAATAAACTTTTATCTTAGTCTTGCTAGTAGCTTCCAGCACAAAAGTAAACCATTATTAGTGTTTCATTGTACTGGAGTTTAAATAACAAGCCTTTCCTTATAGAAAAAAAACATATAGTAAATGTAACACCTAAAGGAAAGAGGCTAAACAACCTGAAAAGTTTGATTGGTTGGTCTTCAGTTTGTATAGCTATGATCAAAATAGCTAGCCACCCAAACTACTATGTCAGTCGGTTAAGGACGAGTGCACGTCTAGTCGTGTGGGAGTCAACAGTCGACTCAAATGTGTCTCAAGTTGAGTCGCTGACTCGAGTCCTCATCTCTGCTGATTCGATTAGTTACTATTCTTTAGTGCTTTTATTAACATACCTCGTTGTTAACTGCAATTCTCTTGTCATCATTATCTGTGAAAATTATTGTTAATTTCAAAATAACAATTTAAATACACTGCGGCTATATATCTTGCATCCTTGATCTTACCCTTTTATCTCCTCCCTCTAAACACTTCTAACATTCTCTACCGCCTTCATAAACACAAGGCCATCAGGGGAAATGAAGGGCCCCCACTCTCTCCAAACCGTGAAGATAAACCTAGCAAGCACTTTTAATTATCCTGTGCTTCCCCACAATGGTTATGTTGAAAGTGCGCATCTCGTGAGAGTACGGAGGGAATAAATAAATCTAGCCTTGGTGTCGTAGCAGAGTAACAAGTATTGATGAGCTATTCAGAGCGCGCTTCCCTGAGGACGAGTAATTGCGACCCGTGTGTGCTCCTGTACTTGGGAGAAAAAACTGCATGGGCTAAAAATGAGCTCCTCGTGTGACGTCACTCGAGGGCCCACGCTGATGAATGTACATGTCTCCACTGATCCACAGCCTGTGTTTGTAAAAGTCACCATAATACAATCTCTGAGATTGGTCGGGAGGTAAGTGGGTGAGCGATTTGAACATGTACACCATTCAAGTGGAGCTTGCAGGGAGGGAGGACACTTATGTAAGGAGTCCATAAGCACCAGGGAGACTTTGTATCTCATTTAGAGTGTCCGGCTACTGCAGTGTAGCCATTTGTCTTCAAAGATGCTCCTGAGTTGTAATGGACTGATGCACTTCTCTCTTACCCCACCACATTTTGGTTGGGGGGGATTAAAGTCTGGTTTAAGTGCGAATGGTTATTGTAAAGAAATAAACTCAACTGACAAGAAAAGCAAAACTTATTCTGAGAAATCATGAAATGATTCAGTCTTTCTGTCATGATTGGCCCCTCCCAGTCCTGTCCATGTGTTTGTGTTGTTTTGGTTTAGCCCATGTGCATTTGTTTTGGTCCAGCCCCCTCGTTTCATGACTCCACCCCTGATTGCCTCCATCTGTTTCCTGCCTGTCCCTCGTTTACCCTGTAATTTAAGCCCTGTGCTTTGCCCTTTGTTTAGCTGGTCTTTGTTGTTTGAATCTGTGTATTGGTCTTTGTACTGTTGTCTGAACTGTTTGCATTGTTGTACTGGTCTTTGTACTGTTGTATGTTCTGTTCTGCTTGTTTGATTCTGGTTTCTGTCATGTGTGTCCCCCAATCAATCCGTGTTGGATCTATGACCTTGGACCGCTTAAACGATGACCCTGGATTTGCCCATAATAAAAGTCGCTTATCTCTGCATATGCGTCCACCTCCTCGCTCCCCGTTACACTTTCTCTTTATAAAAAGGTTAATAGACTTCTCATGCTTTTCATTTTTTTAGCTGAATACATTTTTATGGTGGGACCTTATAAAAAAAAAATTAATTAAAAACTTTGGTTTAATTATCAAAAATATTCAGCAGGCTTCTTGATTTCTAATATAAACAATTGCACCAGTCACAAATACGTCAAGGAGATTTCCAATGATTTTTCAAAATTTTATAAACAAATCAGTGACCCTTATTAGTCCCACAACGGGGAAATTTCACCTCAATGGAAAGTTTAATACCCACATACACACTAGTGAATTCACACACACTAGTGAGCACGCTTGCCCAAAGTGGAGGGCAGCCCTATACACAACACCTGGGGAGCAACTGGGGGGTTAGGTGTCTTGCTCAAAGTCACCTCAGTCACAGACTATCGGCTCAGGGAATCAAACCGGCAAACTTCCGGGCAACAAGGCTGGTTCCTTAACCTCCTGGCCATGACTGCCCCAAATTTGTCAGTTGTTGAGATGTTAAAAAACTCATTCAAGGTGGTTTGATGTGCGGTGGCTCACTATGGAGGAACTTGCAGTGATGATTATCAGCGCAAATATGTGTGATTTATTTTCCAAAACAACCAGTGAATCTACAAATGTCTTTGGAGTTTATACCGCTTTTGCCAGAAGAAAACCTTCTATCTCCATTTTTTTCTGTTTTTCAGTTTTTGACATAATTTAAAAATGCCTGTTGGCCTTTACATCGTATGTAAATTTCATCATGAATGGACCAAAAGAAACGGCCCAAAAAAGTCTTCCACTTAAAGTAACGTATCCTGTAAAGTTACCATTTTGGACACAAGAGGTTTTCTGCTGACAACAGCTATATGCAATGTTGATAATGATAAAACTGGTAAATCTGGCTCATGTCATCACTGTGAACAATTGTGACTCAGTAAGTTTCTCTAGAGCGGCGCATTTCACATCAACCCACTTCATCTGACTTTGTTTACATCTTAT